>NC_029772.3:102073431-102083562 GCF_000817695.3 Arachis duranensis | reverse complement strand
ATATATATATATATATGAAGGGCATTTTGGTCCTTTCCTATAACGGGGTTTATACGGGTTCGGGGACCTGTATCCCTGCCCCTGTCCCGTTTGTTATGTGGGTCTCCATCCCCGCGAGGAGATTTTGCTCTCCAAATTCATCCCCCGACGTGTAATTGCCTGTGGATATCTGCTCCATCGGGAGAAATTGCCATGCCTATAAGCAACTCAGAGTTAAACAAACAAAAATAAATTGAAGATAGAGAGCTCGAATGAGAAGGGGAACAATGAGAACTACCACAAACAATGAGAACCCAATATTATTAATAAAAGTACAAATTACAAAACAAACAAAAATAATTTCAAGCAACATTATTTATCGGCACAGAGGGAAGAAGGGAAGTGATGGTGACAGAAGAATGGGTACTGCCGGCGAAGACATAGAGATAGAGCTCGGATGAGAGGAGAGGAGACCTTTCTATGATGGTGATGTCAGGAGGAACGAATCGAAGAGGACTGAAGTTGCCGAATAGAGCTTCCACACGTGATGACAGGAGGAACGAATCGAGGAGACCCGAAATGCCTAACAGAGCTTCCAAATGAGATGCGACATCGACAGTAGGGCTGTGCATGGCCAGGCCCCGAATACTTTAGGGGCTATTTTGGTGTGATTTCACCGGGTCTAGGGTCGGGTAAGGGTCTCAAAAATAGACCCGGTCATTATTTTGGGTCAGGTCTGGGCCATGGCTCGGGTCACCCGAATTCGGCCTGGTGGCCCGGTCATCAAACACAATTAATATTTTGTGTTATTAGTGATAGATAATGGCTATTCTTATATGGAATTTAAGTATTATAAACCTTAATATTTTGTGTTATTAGTTATTATAAGACTATAAGTTAATGGTTTATGTTTAAAATGCATAAGATTTTAGACACTAATGCATAATATTGTGTTATTTGTATTGATTTAAATATTTGGTGTTATTAGACAATATTAGTATTAATTATGGTTATGCTTTAATTTTAGAGAATAGTTGGTTCTTGTTATATTTTTAGAAGTGAATTTTACCATGCCAAATAATGGTTGGAGTCTTGGAAATTTGGATATTTTCACATGTTAGCTTATAAGAAGGTATCAAGGTAATGTAATATTAACGGCCTGGTTTTCACCCGATTTTTACCCGGTATAATCGTGACTCGAAAGTGTATAGGTTTCATCGGGTCTAGGACCGGGTTTGGGTCTAATAAATAGGTCCGGTATACATTTTGAGTCGGGTCTGGGTCACATCAAACCCGATTTCACCCAACTCATGCACACCCCTAACCCACGGTTTGTCTCCGGAGGAGAAGAGTTCGGCGATGACTTTGAAGAAGGACGGTAGCTGTGGGCTGTGTTCGAACTTCCAAGGAGGTTTGGAGGCTAGGGTTCTTCATAGTTTCGAGAGAAAGAGAGGGGTGGGATGGCCAAGATACGTGTATTGGGCATTTGGGCCTCTCTCTCACTCTAAACTGAAAATCCCTAAAAAATTTGACCGGCTCTGGTGGTTTATCGGTTAACTATCGGTTCAACCAGTTTTCTGACTGGTTTTTTGTCAGGTGGTTTTGAGGTCAATTAAACTGACCATGTGATTGATTTCTAATTAATACGGTTGAATCGGCCACTTCGATTCAATTTTCAAAACTAATAAATCAATTGCTTTTTTTTTAATAAAAATACTCCGTAGAGCTAGCTGATTTACTTGGAATTCTGAATGTGAGTACTCAGGATAAGCATTTGGGACTATCCTCTATGGTTAATAAATCGAAGAATGAGACACTTGGTTATGTAAAAGACAAAGTCAACAAAAAACTCAACCATTGGAAGATAAATCTTATGTTAGTTATTGGAAGAAAAATACTGATCAAGGCAGTGGGCACTTCTATTCCTATATACACTTTTAGTTGTTTTAAATTGTCCGATGAGCTACATAGATTGGTGATGAATTTTTGATAGGGTTAAAAGTAGAGTGAAAGAAAGATGCACTAGATTAGAGGGGATACACTGAGCAGAGAAAAGTTTGTAGGAGGCTTATGTTTCAAAGATCTAAAGGTCTTCAATTTGGTGATGTTAGTAAAGGGCTCAATAATTTTAATATGATAATGTAATGTGTGTAACTCAACGTTATGAAGGTTTGAGGGGTTACTACACTAATGTGACGGCGTTAGTTAGCTGAATAGGGACTGGAAATTGGACCATCCGATTTCTTTGTGGGAGAAAGGAGTGCACAAATTGGACGGTCCGATTTGTGCATGATGGGAAAATTTGAACATAGTAATCGGACCGTCCGATTACATGAGGCTGAGATATTTATGAATGGTTCACTAAAATCGGATGGTCCGATTTGCTACATGCTAAAAATTTTGAATTCGAATGTGATCAAAATCGGACGGTCCAATTTCAATGCGTAATAAAACTTAACTGTTGAGATGCGGTCGGACCGTCCGATTTCTGGTTTTATATATACCTCAAAATTACCCGAAGTCTCCATTTCTTGTTTGTCTCTGAAATCTCTCTTCTGAAACCCCTTTAATTCTTTCTTCTTCTTCTTCTTCATTGTTTCGGAACCAGCTTTCATCTTCATTGTTTGAAGATCCTATTTTTCCAAGTTTGAGAGTGTTTCGTGTGAGTATATCATAATGAATGATAGAGTATTGTTAAAGGTTTATTATTATGGGCAGATTTTATTACAAACAGCTGAAGGTGTAAAATTTGTGTGTGAAAATCCATTGGATATTGTTATTCCATTCACGTTGTCGTTTGAAGAATTAAAATGTGTAATTTGTGAGAAGATGGTTTCTCATATATGTAGGAGAATATCATGCATTTTGTATAGGAACCCAGTATCTATATTTGGTGGGTTCGTTCAGTTTCAAACCAAATATGTAACTGATGAAGCGAGCATGCATGATATGTTTTCAGTGTACATGGAAACCCGCTCACGGATGTCGTTCATCGAGCTGTATATTGAGTTCGAGCAGTCGAAAGCAAACCGGAATATTGAGATGGAAAATTATAATAGTGATAGTGAGGATGAGTTCGAAAGTAATTATGAATGCCTTGATCCGGGTGGAGACGAAGATCAGGCCGACGACACTATGCAGGCAGATGTGGCGGATGTGGAAAATGCACTAATAAACCATCATCCATTTGTGGAGCCTACTTTCATGCGCTCGCTGGATTTGGAGGTCATGCATACACCGGAATTTCCTGAGTATATGAATGCAGGTATGTAGTTTTGATACAATGTATGATAGATTAATATGACATATTGATTAGCTAGCTTGACTAACATGTGATCAGTAGAAATAGTAGTTGATTGTGCAAGGTTTTTTTATCTGGTAACTAGTGTACTTGGCAAAATCGGAATGGATCGGCTCGTTCGACAGGATCGGACTGAATCGGTTCGACTGGATCGGACCAGACTGGACCGGTTAAACTAAAACGGACTGGACCGGTCCGACTGGACCAGGTGAACCGACCGTCTGACTGATTCGGTTGGTCGGTTGGACTGCACATGGACACGAATACCAAACAAGTAACAACCCATAGGATATAAATATGTTGATATATTGATATTGATTGTGTTATCTTTTTTTTGTTCATTTTAATTTTATTTTTATAATTTTATAATTTGATTTAATTATGTCCGGATCAACCGGGTAAACCAGTGATCCGGTCGTATGACCTGATTGATAATCAGTTTGGTGTTGCTAACTATGGTAATTAGCGTTTAGTTTTTTGGTTGATTTTTTTGTGTATTTAATTACTTTTTATATTTATATGTGTAATTTATAATTATTATTAGAATACATAATTTGTGGTGTGAATGTAGCAGAGCTTCCTGTTGTAGCGGATGGTGAATTCATCATGGGGATGGAATTCAGTTTTAGGGACGCAGTGATTAAGGCGATGAAAGATTATACAATCCGTCGAGGCGTAGATTATCGGGTGTATGAGTCGGAGCCAACAACATTATATGCTAAATGTACACAGTACGATGCTGGTTGTGACTGGCTGATCAGGGTGAGTAAAATGTGCAAAAAGTACTGCTGAGAGATAAGGAGGTACAATGGTAGTTACACGTGTACTCGAGCCACCATTTCTCAAGATCATTCGAAATTGGGTTCTGACACAATTGTAGAAGCAATTAAGCCTTTGGTAGAAGTTGACCTATCTATAAAGGTCAAATCAGTCATTACAGAAGTACAGTCGAAGTTTAATTACACCGTAAGTTATCGCAAAGCCTGGTTAGCAAAGCAGAAGGCAGTGGAGTCAATTTTCGGCGGGTGGGAAGCTTCGTATGAAGCTTTGCCCATATGGTTTGAGGCCATGTGTCACAAAGAGCCATCGGCGGTCGTTCACTTTGAAACAATGCCTGCGTACCAGGGTGATGACTTGGTTCCTGATATTCGTGTCTTACATCCAGTCATTGCACTTGTTAAGGCAACGTTTTACAGGCTTAATGAGTTGTTCACACGAAAAAGAGCCGAGGCTGAGGCTCGTATTAATGCTGGACATGTGTTCTATGAGATTGTGACTACTAAATTGCATGCAAATCAGCGGGCATCGGGAAACATCCAGGTTAGTTGCTTTGATAGACAAAATGATGTATTTGAGGTACGTGAGATGCCTAGTGGAGTGGAGTATGCAGTCGACTTGCGTCGAAGAGTATGTGACTATGGTGAATTCCAAGTGGATCGCATTCCGTGTCGACATGTATTTGCTTGTTGTGCAAATCAGTGACTTGATTGGCAGGTGTACGTTCATGAAGTATACAAGATAGACCAAATTTGAAGAGTTTATAGAACTAGGTTTAGGTCACTAGAAAATTCGATGACGTGGCCTATTTATACTGGACCTTGATTCGTAGGCAATCCGTTTCTCATACGTGTTGCCAAAGGTCGGCCAAAGATGACCCGCTTCTTGAATGAGATGGACACTCGAATGTTGCGTGCACCGAGGCGCTGTAAGCAATATGGAGCCGAGGGCCATAGCCATAGCAGATGTCGTCAACGTGGTGGTGCAAGTGCAGATCCAGCCACATAAAACTTGTTATATTAATTTATGATGATGTTGCATGACTATTTGAACCTATTATATGGCCTTGTTATATGTATGCCTTCAGTCTCCGAAACCAAGTCAACTTTACGAAACTTTCTCTACATTCTGTCTTCCTGGGTGCAACACCAAAATGTTGGAGGCATTCGACCTCTAATGCCTCATAACTACTCAGAGTCGGTCCTGTAACTGGAATACCATTTGTCGGAAGGCCATAAATTACCGCCACGTCCTCCAATGTCACGACACACTCACCAATTGAAAAATGGAACGTATGAGTTTCGGGCCGCCATCTCTCGATCAGAGCATTAACCAATGCTGACTGACATTGGACAACTCCGATCTGAGAAACGTGATAAAATCCTGTCTCCTGCAAATGCCCCTCCACAATTAGATTATATGGATCCGGTGGCAAATAATAATCACATATTAACATCCGTAAACCGTACCCTACAAAACATTACCATATATCACATTAATCAACTATAACCATACTTAATTAACATACAATATTTAACATTCTACCCTTCTCATTATCACATAAGTAACATAACATAATTAATGAATCTTAAATGAATCTAAAATATACATCTATTTATTACTATTATTTCTATCAAAACTATATTTTCTAATATCTAAATCCTATTTATTTCTTAATAACAATTTTCATTCGTTTAGTATAAATAGAATGTTAAACTCAAATAAATTTAAAATTAAATCTAATTATTATTATTAGTCGACGACAATAAAAAAATATATTCTAATATCTAAACTAAATCCTATTTGGTTTATAATAATAATTATTAATAATACCTAATTTATATTTGTTTCTAACGTAATTAACTACCTAAACTAGATTAAATTAATAACCTAAACCTAAATTAACGGCCACCAGAAAAAAAAATAATAATATACCTCAGGAAAAAATAATCTATGTTACTTAGTTCACTAATTATACTTACACAACTATAGCACTTGAACTAACTAACAGCATACACTAACTAAATATGCAAATAAAATATTTAACTTAACCTAATTATTACTATTTAAATTAAAAAAATAATTTAGTAAAACAAACTTACATAATTAAAATGATCAAGATAATTAGCAATGTGTAACTCTGAACGATTAACATCTTTTATTCTTCGTCTTTTTGACATTATTTACTTCAGTCTCCCCTCTTTAGATTTTTTTGCTTCTGCTCGAGCTTCAATGGAAGAAAAGGAATGAGATTTGAAAGAGATGGAAGAGTGGAGAGTGAGTGTTGAACGAAGTAGGGCACTTAAATGGATGGCTGGGGTATTACTCGAATGTCATAAGGGGTCCACTGGCTGGTTGGTGCATACGCGACGCGTGGCAGTGATACGCAAATCGGACAATCCGAGTTGTTTACCCTCCACGCCAGTAATCGGACCATCTGATTACATGCCCCCTAAATCGGACCGTCCGATTTTACCTATGCAGCCCCCACACCCATGTAATGCACGCCAGACCCCAATAACTATAAAATGTTCCAAACCTAGTCTCATATTAAAATTAAAAAAATGTTAGTAAAGTAGGGATGAAAATTATTAATCAAGCCTAATTCTCTATTCTACAAAATCTTTAAAAATCAATACTTCAACAAGCCTTCCTGGGCATGAGAGTCTCTTATAAGGATGAAAGATATTGAAAAAAAGGCATGAAATGGAGAATTTCAAAACATGGCTCGGTGAAATTGTAGGATGATTTTTCGAAGTTCTAAGGAATCAAAACAGTAATTGATGGATGAAACGAGTTCATGCGATCTGAGAAAAATAAATGAACTTGCATATCATTTCTTCCAACATGAACGATTTAGGTAAAAGGGAATATGGAAAGCAATTTGAAAACTTATTATCTGCCAATCGAAAATCAAAGTCTTCATATGAAAATTGATACACAATAGACTAGCAAATAAGGAGAAGATCCATAAACGCATATTGCTCCACTGCGCCAGAAATAATCTCTTCACGCCCTTGTATTTTGTCCAGAATGGAATAAATCATCCGTGGCCAGCTTAGTACCTATAAATCAAGTTCTTGAGCTATTGAACTTGTGGATACGCTGACAAGAGGAAGGGACTCCAACATGAACATGACTCATATTGCAAGCCGCCTACATTTAAAATCCAAAATGTAGTTAACCAAAATTATATCCATATTATTAAAAATTGGTTAACTAAAATTAAATTTTAATTGGTTAATCAAAATTAAAACTAAATTTTATTTATACAACTCTTGTTTTAAATTGGTTAACTGTTTTTTTTATTTTTAAAATCGATTTTTAACGAATTTTTTTTGGAAAAATTGGTTTGTTTATATAGAAACCGGTTTTTTAAATAAAAATCGATTATTGTTACAAAATTAGTTTTAATTTTGATAACCAGTTAAAAATTAATTTTTTAACCGATTAATAACAAATTTTATCATATAAAATCAATTTAATTAATTAACCTAAGCCAAATATTTGGTTAACCAAAAAAAAAATTTGATTTTTTAATTAATCTTAACCATGACAATCCTAAATTATTGCTTGCCTCCTGTGGGGAATTTGATTAGACAGAAATTCCTTGGTGTTAGAGGGAAAGAAAGAAAGCTCCTAAGAAAATTCTGATCCAAGCAGTTGAAGTTTAATTTTGTTTTAGACTCTCTTTTCTTCAAATATTATTTGTTATTTTTTCTGAAAATTTTTCTTTTATGCTTTCGAGCTGTTATGTTTGAATATGACTTATAAAAAGTTGTAATGATAATTTTGTTAACAAAATTTAGAAATATCTTTGATAGAAAAATTAGAAAAAGCAAAAAAAAAAATATGTATCTCTTAAAAATTCTAAGATTTTTTCGTTGACAAAAATTCTGAGTTTAGTTTGCATAAAACTCTTCATAAATCTTATAAAAATAAGTACCGTAACAAAAATTCTATTTTTCAAATTAATGAGATAATGCTATTAGTAAATATGCAATTTAATTATTAAATAAATAATAATATATTTGGTTATTTAAAGGAAGAAAATACTTGACATCAAATAAATGATAGGAAGATTATATTAAAAAACACGAACTCAATCTAATCAACGAAACAAGGATTAGGTTGGGTTTACGAGTTTTAAATCCGCATAAAATAAACTAATTGAACAATCGAGTCTCTATCTTCATTATTGGTTGAAGCAACATCATCACCAAACTACTCCTACCTGATACATTTTGCTGTCAATTAATAACAAGCTAAGACGTCATCTCCTCCTAGCTTGCTTGATTCAATAATGGCATTATTTATTTGTTTTTTTCAAATTAATTGTGGCACAATCCCAGGATTTCATCGCATCTCTCCATGTCCATATTGGGGAGATATTATTGTGTTAGTTTAGGAAATATTTGTGTCAATTTTGGTAGTATATATTTAATGCATGTTTTTATAATATTATTTAGAGTAAAGTATTGTTTTTGTCTCTAATGTTTGGAGTAAGTTCTAAAATTGTCTCTAACGTTTCAATTGTCCTATTTAAGTTCCTAACATTTTAAAATTGACTCAATGTTGTCCTGCCGTTAGGGATCCGTTAACAGAATTGACGGCGGGACAAAATTGAGACAATTTGAAACGTTAGGGACTTAAATAGGACGAAAAATGATACATAGAAATAAATTTTAGTTTCATCATTCAATAATATCAATTTTTTAATGTACATAATATTCAATTTTTTTTAATCACATCTAAGTAAATTATACTTAATCACATTACTTTCATTCTAATAAATATATTTTTTCATAATTTTACACTTAAAGTTATAAGTTAATATAAAAATATAAAAAAATTAGTGTGATTAAGTGTAGTTTACTTAGATGTGATTAAAATCTAATTGAATATTATATACAGTAAAAAATTGATATTATTGAAGGATAAAATTAAAATTTATTTCTATGTATCGTTTTTGTCCTCAATGTTTTCGTTTTATTTAAGTCCCTAACGTTTCAAAATCGTCTCAATTTTGTCCCGCCGTCAATTCTGTTAACGAATCCTTAACGGCAGGACAACATTGAACCAATTTTGAAACGTTAAAGACTTAAATAGGACGATTGAAACATTAGAAACAACTTTAAAACTTATCCCAAACGTTAGGGACAAAAACGATAAAATTAAAATTTTTACATTTTTTTAATGAATTGAAAACTGAATTATTTCACATATCATTTAAGATCGATGATGTTGATGAGTGGGTAAATATTTCACCCAAAATGTATAAATCCAACTTCTCTAGTTTGAGAACTATATATTATTGGTTGTTTATTATTATGAGGCAGTGCATTTTTATAATTTATATGGTGAAATATAGACATAAATAAACTTAAAATATACCGTATTATTTTTAAATTAGTCAAATTTATATTGAATTATCACTCTCTGTTATTGACAAAATTATAATAAGAAAAGTTATTTAGAAGTCACAATTCATCTTCCTAAGTCTTAATTTTTAAATAAAAAATTAAAAATTTTACTATTTTTATATTTTTAAAAATAATATATATTTAAATATTAAAAATATGATTTTCAATAAATTATAGTTTAAATAGTATATTTTTTTTTATACTCACTTAAAATTATAGGTTCGAGCTTTCCATCTTAAAAAACACAAAAAAAATACAAAGATGATTAGGACGACAGATTAAAACTCTCAATCATTAAAATCATTAAAAACTCTTCTACGGACTTCAGGTGAGAATTTAATGTTATTGCATCCATACTTTAAAAGCTTTGATGACTATCCCCTTAGTCACTCATCACTTTGTATTAGTATTGCAATAATTAAACCTTGCTCAATAATGACAAAAGTATCACTTCTGTTGTAAATTCAAATGTTTTTATCAATTAAATCTAATTAAGTTAATACAAATTAAATCTATAATATATACATAAATAACACATTTTTTTTGTGATTTTTCTCTTTCTTAATTTATGCATTTCCTTTTTTTTCTTTTATTATTATTGTTACTGTTGCTACAATTTTTTTTTAATTTTTTTCACCTCCTCTTTCTTAT
>NC_029772.3:102055155-102073172 GCF_000817695.3 Arachis duranensis | reverse complement strand
AAAAGAGAAGAGGGAGAATTTTAAATTATATATATTTATTAAAAAAATAGCACCGAAACTTTTTATCACGCAAAAATTTTTGAATTTTGATATAGAAAATTTTAAAGCATGACATGGAAAATTTTTTAATGAATTAAAAGTTATCAAAAATAAAATAGCACCGAAATTTCTTAACTTTAATACAAAAATTTTTTAATTGTGATAAAGAATTTCTTAACGAATTAAAAATTATTAGAAAATTTCTTAACTTGTGGTCCTATATAAAGACTTCTTATGTCATTCATAAAAAAATATGTGTTATTTCAAATTAAAAAGTATTATTTTTATACCATTGAACTTTTTTTTATTTGATTTTTTATTTTTTTTTATTTTTATTCTTCTTAAAAAGGTAAAATAATAATAAGAAGAAGAGAGGTATGAATATGTTAAATATAATGTTCGTACGTAAATTTGGCTTTATCAAACTTGGTTAAAAAAAGTTGTTTAGCATTTCTGCAAAAATATATAGTATTGATATTTTCTATTATATTTAATTATATTAGTAATATATATATTTTATGAGTTTAATTCTGATGTATACATAATATAAAATAGTTTATATATAGCATAAATTACATATTTAATTAATTTTTTTAAATAACTATTTACATCATATATGTGAAAAAATAATTATTTTTATTAACATATTAATTTATAATTACTTTATATGCAAAATAGTTTTTTATGAACGATGCATGGGTATTAAATTTATATTTTTATTGTGAATGAGTTTATGCATTATTCTTTTAGCAATCTTTTGAATTTCAACGTCTCTATATTCAACGATCTTTCTTATTAAATAATACTTTCTCAAGATACGCTTAGACTTTTGATGTGATTTTGGCTTTTTTATTTAAGTAAGAACTCCATTATTATTGCACAGCATTAAAAGTGATTTTTTTTTAATTGAAGACACCACACCATGTTCAATATGAACTTCTTCATCCAAACAGCTTCTTTAGCAATTTTACTTGTTGCGATGTATTTAGCTTCAGTAGTTGAATCAGTTACAATAGCTTGCTTGAAACTTTTCTAATTCACTGCACCATCATTTAAGGTGAAAACATAATCTAAAGTAAATTTGCTATCATCTTTGTTTGAGGCAAAATTTGTGTTAGTGAAATTTCTTGGTGTTAGTTCAGAATCTCTATATTTAAAGAATTGGTCTTTGGTTCTTCTTAAGTATTTAAGAATAGAATTAACCGCCTTTCAATGTTTTTCACCAGGCTTTGCCTGATATCGACTGGTTACAACTAGCACAGATGCGACACTGGGACGTGTACATATCATCGTATACATGATAGCTCCTACTGCACTAGCATATGGTACTCTAATAATGCATACTTTCTCTTCAAGAGTCTTAGAACAATCTTTCTAGTTGATAGTAATTCTAGTGCCTATTGATAAATAGTTCTTTTTGAAATATTTCATGTTATACATTTTTAATATAGTATTAATGTACATAAATTGTGAGAGTCTAAACAACTTTTTAGATCTATTTATATAGATTTTAATTCAAAGAATATAGATTGCTTCTCCTAAATTTTTCATGGAGAATTGTTGAGATAGCCAAGCCTTGATATTTTGTAATGATGGTACATCATTTTCTATATATAAGCAATATGTCATCAACATAGGATACAAAAAAAAATGATTGTATTCCTTCTAAACTTTTTGGAGATATAAGAATCCTCTTCAATTCGGACAAAAATAAATTTTTTGATCGTCTTATTAAAAAAAATGTTCCAACTTCTAGAAATTTGTCCATAAATGATCCGTTGTAGCTTACAAACTTTGCTATGATTAAACTAGAGTGCGAAACCTTCAGATTGATGTATCATGTACATATTTTCTTGGAGTTCTCCATTAAAGAAAGCTACTTTCACATTCATTTTTCATATTTTATAATCATAGTATGTTGATATAGCAAGTAGAATCCAAATAGATTTAAACATTACCACAGGAGAAAATATTCTCATAATCTATCCCTTCCTTTTGACGATATCACTTGGCAATTAGAGGGGCTTTATAGGTCACCACCTTACTATTTGCTCAATCTTTTTCTTATAAACCCATTTGCAATCAATAGATTTTATATCCTTTGAGGGTTCAAGTAAAGTCCAAATATTGTTTATTTTCATGGACTCCATTTTGGATTTCATGGCATTCTGCTATTTTAGACTTTTAGAATTTTGCATTGCCTTTTTATAGATCTTAAATTATAATCGATTCCATTTTTCACAACATCTTGCGCCATTAGGTTTAGCCTCAATGGTGGATAATATTCTCTTGTAGACTATCGAAGAGGTACTTTTTGTACTAAATTCGGAGGTTGTTGAACCGATTCTAAGGGTAGTACAAAAATTTGGTATCAGTTTGAGTACATCTAAAATCGGTTGCTCAACTTAAATTTCATATTCTTGAGCTTATACTTTTTCATTGGTTTCTTAAACTTCATCAAGTTCTATTTCTTTACCCTATCTTTCTTCACAAAGAAATTTATTTTTTAAAAAGGTTCTAGCTGTTGCTACAAACACTTTGTGGTTAGAAGGATGATAGAAATAATAATTCATTATTTTTTAGGGTACCCAATAAATCTATATATTTATTGAACTTAGCATCAAGTTTATTACTCTACACTCTCTTAACATATACTGGACATCTCCAAACTGTAATGAGTCTAAAACTTGGTTTACGTCATTTGCATATCTCATATGGTGTTGAAGAAACTACTTTAGTAGTACTTTATGTAGCAAATAAGTCGCTGATTCTAAATCATAATCCCATAAGTTTAATGGAAGATCAATAAAACCCATCATGAATCAAACCATATATAATAAAGTTTGATTTCTCCTTTCTGAAACACCATTGTGTTGTGGAGTACTAGAAGGTGTTCATTTGAGAAAGAATTTCATTTTTCTTTAAGTACTCAAGAAAATGATCATTTAGATATTCTCTTTCTCTATCAGATCTAAGCACCTTAATAATTTTATCTTATTTAGATTTGTGTTTCATAAGATACACTGTTATATCTAGACATATCATCAGTGAAAGTGATAAAATAAGAATATTTTTTTTATTTGAATTTTCATGGGTCCACAAATATTTGTATGTATCCATCCCAATAATTCTGTAGCTCTTTCTCCATGTCCCATAAATAAAATTTTAGTAATTTTTTTAAGCAGGATTTATAAATTGCATATGATTCATAATCATATTTGTAAAGGTAACTTTTCTTGTGTAATTTAGAGATCCCTTCCTCCCTATATAATCATGTCTACAATACGAAAGGTATGATTTACTTACTTCATTATCCGAACTCTTTTGACAATAGAAATATGCATAACAAAATTACTATCCAAATCTAAAAGAATATAAATGTTATACTGAAGATAGCCATTTATGTATAAATCATCACTATAATAAATAAAACAAATATTATTTTTAATATTAAATTAAAAATCACGTGCCTAACATAGAAATAGAAATAATATTTGCAACAAAATTTAAAACATAATAATAATTCTCCAATACTAATGTCTTGCCTATAGACATTGTTAAAGAAATAAATCATATAGCTACAACAATATGAGTTGCTCTGTTTCCAATTTGAAAATAAGTTTCTTCCTTCTTCGGTCATCTGCTTACTCATTGTCCATTTTTTTAACAAAGAAAATCTCAACACACTAAAGTGGAGCGGCACAAAGAACCAAGACACAAGAAAAAAGGTAAAAACAAAAAGTACCAAAGCGACTAATCTATTGTCGTCTCCGGCATTACCATCAACAACCTCATGGATCAGCACTAGACCACTATTTGAAGCTCAACACCGACCTTAATTTGATATCCTCAACTCTACCTTCTTCATTCTTAAATATTCTCACGTTTGGTTTCATCCAATTATTCCAAATTATTGTACAGAATCCAACCAACCGCTTATTCTGCTCAACTTTTTTGCCAGGCTCTTCTGTCTAACTTTCAAACAGGTCCTTGATCGTGCCCGGAACAACCCAAACTATATCAAAGTATGTCAACCAAGTACACCACACCTGCCAAGTAAATCCATAGTAGATAAACAAATGATTAACAACATACTCGTAGTACATTTCTCTTTGGTTTTTAGAGAAGCAACGTATGTACTCCTTAAATTTTTTTTCAATGACCTTTGCTTTAGCAATAAAAATATTCAACGTCATTTTTGTCAGTATTTTCTTGCTTATTCTTGGATTTGGTCACACCACCCTTGGGTGCACTCGATTCTCTTTTAGAATTATTCTTTTCATTTCTTTTTCTGGTTCACTTTTCTTTCTTCTTAGAAGAGTTACTAACTACCATAGCAACTCTTTTTTTTCTCAGATACAATTGATTCTCATAATCAAGTAGGATGTTGAGAATCTCATGAAGATCACAACTTAATTTTATCATATTAAAGATAAGGTTTAATTACTCTGTAGGTCCCTATAGTTTCACCGAATTTTCAATTAGGTCCCTATACTTTTTTTCTTTTTAATTGGGTCCCTGTACCTTATTTTTTTTCAATTAAATCCCTGTCGTCAGTGTACCGTTTGAGATAATAGAATACTCTTCATAAAAAAAGGAATATTCTTGGCAATTAGCTGTAGAGGCTTGGTGGAGTAATCTGAATTTTTTCCTAATACCCAAATAACCCCTCGCATTTCATTCCTAAGAAAAAAAGAAACCCTAAGTTTCTCTTGTCTTCTCCGTCTCCTGCCTCCGTCGACGGCGTGTGTGTCTGCCATCGACTGCAACAGACGGTTGCCGGTGTCCCCTCCGTCGCCTTCTCTCTGCGCTGGGCCCTTGTGCGTTGTTGTTGTCAGAGGTCTTCTCCATAGTTTGTCCGGCCAAGGCGTCTTCGTTCCGTCGCGATGAAGGCCCTCTCCTGGAGTCACCGTGCCGCACGTTGCCGAGTATCCGACCACGCCTCTGCTCCATCTCCCTGCAGTCGAAGTTTCTGCAAGTAAGTGACAAAAAAACCCTAATTTTTTCAGTATTAAAAGTTGATATTTATGTTATTTTTCTTAAAAAAAAATATGGCATTGTTTGACTGTTGTTGCTGTGATGGTGGTGCTTTAAATGGATTCTACTTCTATTTTTATTAAATAGATTTTGCTTTCAATGGGAGATTTGTGAAAGTGTAATGTATACTGATGGTTTCAACTTATGAAAGTCTGAACTTTTTTTTCAAGTTATGTGATTGAATGGAGATACTATGGCATTGGATGATGAATTTTATTTATTCTTGAATGTTGATTGTTGTGGCTGTGCTGATGTTGCTTTAAATGGATTATGTTTCTGTTTTTAATACATGTAGGGATGGGGGAGTCGAATTTTACCATAGACATACACCATGGTGGCAAGTTTCATGATTTAGGGAACGGGCTAGAATATTTGGGGAGAAAGGTGTTAGAAGATATGCATTATGAACTCGATGAATGGAGCTTGCAAGAAATAGTTAGTGAGTTACAAAAGTTAGAGTACAAAGGGAATGCCAGGATCTGGTACTGTGAGCTAGGCTGTCAATTGAGCTCGGGTCTCAGAGAGTTGATGAGTGATGGAGATGCCATGAGAATGGGTAGGTTATTAGTGTCACAAACTGTTAAGCATTGCTCGATGTATGCTGTTGATGGTGTAAGGAAGGTAATGGTGTTGAGATATGTTCAAATGATAAGGACTATGTGCCAACTGAAGCTGAGTACAATGAGAATGGTTTCGTAGAAGTAGAGGTTGAATGTGAATCAGAAGCGTCCAGTGAGGAGGAGAGATTTGATGACAGTGCAGACGATGGAGACCACGAGGATCATTTTGGGTTTGACGTTGAAGATGGAAATGATGGTGGAGTTGGAAATGCTTTTGGGAGATTTGATGGCCCTTTAAATGAACATGACAATGCTCAAACTGGTGGTGTTGATGCTACTGTGAATGACGCCGCCGTTAGGGATGATGTTGAGGTTGGAGAGATTTTTGAGGGTTATGAAACTGAAGATATTGATAGCTATGAGGAAGATTCGGATGATATGATTAAGAAGAGAAGATATCCTAAATACAATGAGGCTGAGATGAGTAGGAAATATGTGTTTAAAGTGGGATTGGAGTTCAAGTCACTTGGTCAGTTTAAGGATGCTATTAGGGAGCATGCTCTGTTGAATGGAAGGGATATTAGGTATATTAAGAATGATAAGGTTAGATGTAGAATGGGCTGTAGAGAAAAGAAAGGGAAGTGTAGGTGGATGGCATTTGCATCCAAAGTTGGTGGTTCCAATTGCTTTCAGCTGAAGACCCTTAACGGAAAGCACACTTGTGGACGAGATTACAGCGGTAGGCTTGCATCAAGTAGTTGGATGTCTCAGAAGATTGTTACCAATATTAGTAGGGGGGAGGAGATGAAGATTGCAACAGTAATTCAGACCATTCAGGATATGTACATGTGTTTAAATTCTGTCAAGCAAGGCTTTTTGAATGGTTGCAGGCCTATCATAGGAGTAGATGGCTGCCACTTGAAGGGTGATCATGGTCAACAACTATTGGTGGCTGTTGAAAGAGATCCAAACAATAACTATTTTCCAATTGCTGTTGGTGTTGTAGAGGCTGAGACTAGAGACAGTTGGGGTTGGTTTATAAACCTGTTATTGGATGATATTGGAGATGTCAATAGAAGGAAGTGGATATTCACGTCCGACCAACAAAAGGTTAGCATTTGCTATTTAAATCTCTCTAAATCTGCTGTGTAAATGGTTAAGCAATCCATTAGAACTTCAGAAGCTCATAAACCAAGTAATTTAGTGAATATGTAGCACTTTTCTTGTAAAATTGAACTTTTACTATGACAATCTCTCTTGTAAAATTGTCTCTTGTTTTATCATGTTATTGAAAATGTAGCTACAGTTTTTAATAGTCTTATAAAAGCTGCAATGTAGCATGTGTTACAATTTAGTAGTTGTTTTAGCTAGTTTGCTCTTAATTTGTTTTTCTCATTACACACTTTTGCATTTCTCATAATGGTTTTATGTTTTTGAAATCTGTTAATGTTGATCATATTTTGAATCTTTTATCTTATTTTCCCCCTCCCCATGGTTTATATTTTAGCATTATTGTTCCACTAACTGATTGTGATGAACTAAGAAAGAGGTCTCATTACTTCTTTGTTATGTTCAATCAAATGAGAATTAGTGTTTTAATTGAATCAAATAATTTACTGTCATGAAGACTAAACTATGCAGAATGCTATAGTATATTGCTAGAGAATTGATTTCTTTTCATATTATTATTTTTAATTACGTGATATATACTTTCCACAAGTTTAAGAAATTACTAGTCTTATTCTTGTAGGCATTAGGTGTGTGATCCCGTGCACATTATTTGTTATAGAATGAATGCTAATAAAATTGAATCACTTGAAGGGCCAGCCTCCCAGCCTCTCCTAGCTGTGGCAAGTGCAAAATCTCACCAAGCACATAGAGCATCTTCTCAGCCTTTACCAAAGACAAAGGTGTTTGGTGTGAGGAGAAGTGGGCGGCTGAAGTTAGGAGTGATGAAGCAAAAGGAGGCACCTAGTCTACATATAGACCTAAGTGATGACTGAAGTCTCTTTATATTTATAGTTAGGGTTGTTGGGGTTGCTGTTAAATAGTATATTTTGTGATGAATTGTGTCTATGTGGCCGCTGTTTATTATGTGGATAAGACCACTATTTTGATATTTTGTAATCAGGTCGGACCACTTTTAATTGTTGCACTTCTTGGATCTTTATTTTGGATTAACTATATGTGGCATATTATATGACCACTTATGTTATGATATTTTGTATAAGTATGGTTTACAGAAACACTTAATGAAAATATATGTAGCATATTTTCTGGCCACTTCTTGCTGCTAGTTGTTGTCACTTGTGAAAATTTAAATATTCACATTAATAAAGTTGCTTCCCAACTATCATTTATTATACACAAAAAAGATATCAAAGTGCAAAATTGATTCAAACTAAACATAATTAACTTTAATTGGATTGAAGCCATACAATCTCTTATATTACAACTTCATAGCACAGAAACTCTAAACTCTTGCAAACCACATTCCAATTATTAAGACTAGCAAAAACATAAATAGCATATATTGCATTTTACATTGAATTTTCATATTGTCATCCAACCTCCCAAATTGTTCTTGGAGAATATTCAACTCATCACATAATCTACCCACACAAGCATCTATTTCTTTGGCTTCAACAATTAATCTGTCCATCTCCATGTTTAGCCTCTCTATCTTTCTTTCTTGTACATCCCATTTCAACATTTCAGCTTCCAACTTAGCAGAATTTTGTGTTCCAATAACTCCAACAGCAGCATCAGCAGACACGTTACTTCTTGTACCAACTTCATCAACCCACTCAAAAAATTTGTATCTTCTGTTAGGACAAGAAATAAATCTTCTATTAGGATTCTTTGTTGTTCCTGAAATTTGAAGACTCAGAGTGTCACCACAAAAATAGTGAACCCGCATTTCCTTTTCCTTTGGCCACCCATTCTTTGCACCGTCATCAACCTCAATCCAATCAAAATCATCAATCTACTCAAAAAAGTTGCATTTTGGTATCTTCCCACAAGTAACATACTTCCTACCATGGTCAAAAATGGCTGAGGAATGGTGGATGGTTACTGCCTCTCCATAGAAACATAGGTGTCTTCTTTCCTTCGAGTACGAGCTCCTAGAAACACAGCTCCCCGAAGAGAGAATGAATGAGGTTCCTTGACTATAAACCATAAATTTGGAGAATATGAAAACTGAAAATAGAAAAGGGAGAAGAAGAGAAACCTCAAAACTGCAACGAGAGTGTTTATAGGGAGAAGACAGGGGTAAATAAGTCATTCCACAGCTCACTAACATTTTTTTAACGTCAAACGTTAACAGGGACTTAATTGAAAAAAATAAGGTATAGGGACCCAATTGAAAAGAAAAAAAAGTATAGGGACCTAATTAAAAATTCGATGAAACTATAGGGACCTGCAGAGTAATTAAACCTAAAGATAATAATGAACTATAAAAAGGTTTCTGGGAGATAATATAAGATCAAATTTTGTAAGAGTTCTTTGACTAATGTGTTAGAATTTGGTTGAATTAGTCCCACATTGCTTAGGATAGCAAATGGAGTGGGTGGCCTAGGCTATAAATATGAGGCTAAGTTCTCCATATTTTTTGCACCAGTCGAAAACACTTAAAGACTGTATCTGACTTTTTTTTCCTCTATACCTTTTGATTAGAGAGTGTTGTGAGGTGTAGTTAAATATTTGCTTTGAGAGTGTGGGTGTACTGGGGTGCCGGTGTTAGAGAGAAAGAAGTCTATGTGTTGTAACAATTTTCACATAGTGATATTCTCTGGTTGTCATTTGACAACGGCCGTGGTTTTTTCTCCAGTAATTGGAGTTTCTATGTTAAATTCTTGTGTTGTGATTGTGTCTATTTTATTTCTCTATGAAAGGTATTTTCTCATGGGAGAATGGTGTATTATTCCCAACAAGTGGTATCAGAGCTTCGGTTCGGTGGGATTTATTCTTAGTATGCTCTGTGGTTGCAACCTAGTCTGACCTTCCACATCAGAAAATAATTTTATCATGTAGCTTGAGGTTGATCTTTGGTTGCTGTTGTTGTTGCTGGAAGGCAGTGGGACACTGTGAGAGTGCAGTTTGAAAAGGTTCTGGCTAAGGAAAGACCTGGTATTTAAGTGTGTCCATTGTGATCCACCTCTCTTTCCTGGAGACCCTTCCTAGTGCACGGTCTACATTTGAGTTATACTATTCCAGTATACGGTTGCAACAATGTCAGGATATTCAAGTGCTGTGAAGCTTGAAATAGAGAAATTTAATGGAAGAATCAATTTTGGCTTGTGGCAAATACAAGTCAAAGATGTATTGATACAATCAGGTTTGCACAAGGCGTTGAAGGAGAAGATGATGTTCTCTAGAAGACAAGAAGTATCCTCATGGTATTACCGCACTACCATGGATAAGGATAAGTTGTGGCAATCGGGTCTACAATTGCACACGGGCATTGGTTGGCATTGAGATGCAAGGTGTGTGGCGGAGTTATGTCGATGGCTGAAGAACTTCCAGGAAAAGCCAATTTGGAAGTTGCACCATGAATTTTCAGCAAGATTTCGATCTGTACCAAGGTGAAATGCTTGGAGTGGTTTAATTCCAAGTGAGTATACTTTCATGGTGGAGTATGATAGTTCTCTGAACTATGATTGTCGGTATAGACAATGGCAGCAAAGAATTGTCGGTGTTGACTATGGAAGCTGAAGATGTGTGACTATTTCAATCAATGTGGAGATTGTTAGAATTTGGTTGAATTAGTCCCACATTGCTTAGGATAGCAAATGGAGTGGGTGGCCTAGGCTATAAATATGAGGCTAAGTTCTCCATATTTTTTGCACCAGTCAGAAACACTTAAAGCCTGTATTTGACTTTTTTTTCCTCTATACCTTTTGATTAGAGAGTGTTGTGAGGTGTAGTTAAATATTTGCTTTGAGAGTGTGGGTGTACTGTGGTGCCGGTGTTAGAGAGAAAGAAGTCTATGTGTTGTAACAATTTTCACATAGTGATATTCTCTGTTTGTCATTTGACAACGGCCGTGGTTTTTTCTCCAGTAATTGGAGTTTTCACATTAAATTCTTGTGTTGTGATTGTGTCTATTTTATTTCTCTGTGAAAGGTATTTTCTCAAGGGAGAATGGTGTATTATTCCCAACATAATGTGCATCCCAACTTCTCAAGTTGTTCAATAAGATCAATCATCTTAAGAACACCGGATCCGACAGCCAATGTGGATCTAAACATAGTTTTGGACACTTAATATCAGACTGTCTTACTTTATGTACTATACATCTTCTTAAGATGTTCAACAATAGTTGGTGGATCCATATCCTGATATTGTCTTTAAGATTAGAACCCATGGTTGCACATTTGACAGTAAGACAACTTTTCAAATACTTCTCATAAGCAATAAGACAACTTTCTAAATACTTCTCATAAGTTTTTTTTGCCTCGTCATCAATACTTCCATCCTCTTTAGGGATTGGAGTCATAACAGCAAGCGTATCAATTATATCAATTATCTTTTCATGCGTAAGAATAATTTTCAAGTTGTGATACCAGTCGTTATAATTGGCTCCAACCAATTTGTTATTTTCAAGTATGCTATGCAATGATAGAGCAAACATATTATTTATGAATCTAAACAGAAAAAATAAATGTGAGTATATGTTCACACACATAAATAACACTTTTATAATAAATATTATTATAAAAAGATAAGAAATATTTATTCTTTAAATTAAGTATTAAGAAATATTTAAAATCATGAATGAGTACTTTGGTTGTCAAGCTATTACTCATGTATATTTCAAATAGATGATGAAATGTATCCCATACAATTCTAATCTCAAATACTTGGTTGTCAGGTCATTATTTAATTAAATTATATTTTATACTCCTAAGTTGTCTAGGTTTAAGTAAAAATTATTCATTTTATGCATCAAATACTTATATAAATTTTATCTTTGAGTATAAATCTTCTGAGTCGCTCCTCGTAAACAAAATATAAAATTTATTTATCTTTCTCTTTTTTTATTTCTTAAATAAAAAATAATATGTTCCTTAACATACACAGTTTTCATAACATGCAATATAAATTTATAATTTCGATAATAGCATTTCATGCCATCTATTATGAATCACCTTCATTAAATATATATAATAACAAAAATTGAATTAATCTTATTACTTTGTAAATTTTGGTAATTAAAAATAAAATTTTAGATACAAAAAGATCATAGCTCTGATAACAGGGTAGGATTACGAAGTATTCTTACCACCCAATGAAAATGATAAAATAATCCTATTGATGTATTTTGTGCTTAAAATATTATTAAAATAAAATGGACTAAATGGCAATACCTGAGTACACTAGTGAAAAAGTTTTCTCTTTTGATGGTACGAAATCTTTATGTATCCACACTGAAATTGATCCTTGCTATCAACTCTTTGATCAATAGATTTAATTGAGAAATCTCTTACAACTCCTTGCACCAGAAATTCCTCTCCAAGGGTAAAGGAAAAATTGTTATGTTTCCTTCACCATTGACATAACTCAATTTAAAAAGAATCACTTAAGAAATTATCCATATTTAAAATTCATCACAAAATAAATAATTAATTATTTAATATTCTCAATTATCATTATTATTAGGGCAAATGGCACAAACAAAATAATTGGAGTTCATATTTATACAAATGCAATTTTCTGAAACAGGTTACATTTGTGTCCTATATCAACTCTATGTAAACTGCGGCAGCCTACCGTATTTTACCATCTTCATGTAATCCGCAACACCCTATCGCGGATTACAAGCAACTATCAATTGAACATAATCCGCTGCAGCCAGTCGTAGATTAGGAAAGACTAAACCGCTCTACCTACCATGGTTATTGAGCAAATCAACAAGCTAATGAAATTGCTTCTGCCTATCGCGATTTACATGTAGTAGTGTTATAAAACCGTGACATCTAGCGATAGATTGTTCATTCAAGTGTTTGAGAAAAATTGGGATTGGGAGAATCACGCGAGCACCATACTCTAGTGGGGTCATAGAATAAAAACGTTTGTATCGAATGAATCGCATTGCTCACGTTGCTGGAGGCATCAATGTCAGTTGCTTTTTTTAACTATAAGACTTTTCGTTGGAGTAAAACATTGGCGGTAGTTGTTTATATGCTAGTCTTTTTATACTTTTTCTCACCTTACATTTGTATAGTGTTTGTATATTTGAAAGATTAGATAAATAACACGCATTTGTATATTTAAAATTTGATTAGGAAATTTTTATAAATAATTTATGTGTTAGTCTTTTATTTGCTAAAATTTGATTAATACGTATTTATCTTTTTTTTGTATGATGCAGCCAATTAGATGTATTTATAATGTTAGAATGTAACAGAATATGCCTCTACATGATTGGATCATATCTTATTTAGAAACTGCTATTTTGTATCACTTAGCTAGGTTGTGCACTCATTGGTTCTGGCCAAATGAGCCTATGGTGAGCGCATTCATTGAGAGGTGGTATTTTGAGATGCACACCTTCTACATATTATCCGGAGAGTGTACCATCATGATGTAAGATTTGGCGTATTAGTTGGGGTTTTTTGTTGATGGGACGGGTGTTAGTGTGTGCCTCACTAACTTCAAACAATTCATTCCTAATGGAAAACCAGTTTGAGAGTGGTTTTAGGATTTATTTGGCGAATTGCCGCCACGGAATAAAGTTAAGCAGATGACGATCTACCTCACATGATTCCATGAGAGATTTAGAGTGCTTCCAGCCGATGCTAGTGAGGACACAGTCCATATATATGCTCGTTCTTACATTATGATTCTACTATCCACTCAACTTTTTAGTGACAAGAATGGAAATCGGGTTCGCCTTCAGTGGTTGCCATATATGGCAAAGCTTGACGAGTTGGAAAATTATAGCTGGGGTTCAACTGTATTGGCATGATTGTATAGATCCATGTGTCGAGTGACTAACATAAATGTCCCTATCTTGGTTGAACCACTTTAGCTACTACAGTTTTGGATATTCTGGAAGTTCCTTACGCTGAGACCTTATGGTTTTGACACATTTGTTTTTCCATTGGTATCCAGGTATTGTTTAATGTTTTCGCGTTATACATGTTTATTTTGATGTATTATCCTTTATTTGACTCTACTAACAAAGAAATTTGTAGGTGAGCGTGTTATCTACTGACTTCGAATGCCAGGGAGCAAAGCATTTAATAAATGAGATCTA
Source organism: Arachis duranensis (assembly GCF_000817695.3). NCBI lineage: Eukaryota > Viridiplantae > Streptophyta > Magnoliopsida > Fabales > Fabaceae > Arachis > Arachis duranensis. The sequence goes on along the minus strand of NC_029772.3, from coordinate 102,059,273 downwards.
TTAATTTTCATCTAATGAAGATTATTATTATTATTATATATATAATATACATATATCCCATTATTACGATCCCTATCATAATTATTCATTTTTAATTTTAATTAAGGACGCTATGATCAATTATGAAATCTAATTCTCTTATAAAAAGAAAAAATAACAATTGTTCATACCTCTTCCCATTTAAAGAATTAGGCCCAAAATAATCAGAAGTCTAATCAATGATCTACAGACTAGAGTCCAGATCCACTATCTGACCTCACGGAGGTCGGTCACAGCAACATAGACTTATCCTTAACTTGTTCTGATAAATATCCAATTTCTACAATCTCTCCTACTAATTTAAAAAGGAGATCTCAATAACCTCCCTAACAAAAGGGAGTAATTGGAAAAATACAGGATGTTACTAGCATTATCACAGTAAATGCAAAAAATCACTAAATCAAAAAGACAAGAATAATCTTTATTAGCAACAACAGAACACAAACCTCAAAATCAACAAATAGCACAAATTCCACAAGAACCCAACAACAACAAAAAAATCATGCATTCCGATATAGAGCCAACATCTGTCACCCTCGTCATCATAGTTTATAATAGAAACAACATAACACTAACAAAATTCCAAAAATAGTGAATAACATACTTGATCACCAAAATTCAAACATCATACACATGCGCTTGGACAAATAAGAAATTTGGAGAGGGAGATTGAACCATTGAATGACTATACTTGATTTGGATTCGAAAATAATGTGCCAACGTTGCTCTCTCAGAAGGCCTGCAACAGCGACTAAATAGAATGGGCTGGCGGCAGGAGGAGATCGGCGTCGAAGGGCCGGCGACGCTGGCTCAGAAAACCTACAGAGGCAAAAACTCAAATGTGTCTGGCGCGAGGTGTGATGCGTCAATGGTCATACCTAGCGGCGGTCTGTAGCGGCGACAGGGGCTCACGAACTCTTGACAGTGCAACGGCAAGTCTACGATGGAAAGCGCGCGGCAGAAAGGTGGCGAGTGAGAGATCGGCTCTACGCGAGGAAGGATGGCCGAAGGGACGCAATAACGATGCGCAAACATCCGATGCTAGCTGTCTTCCTTGCATGAAAGGCGGCGGCAGCAATAGATGCAAGGAGATTAGGGTAGAGGCACTACGAACGAAGCGGCTACGGTCTTTGGCAAGAGGGCGGCGCAGCGTGGGGGATTATGGTAGAGGCGCGACGAATGAATTGGAGAAAGGACAGCGTGGGCGGGCTGGAGGGCTTGGGAGAAGAGATTAGGATTTTTGGGACTGAAAATGAAAATAAAATTAAGATAAATTTTGATTAGTGATAATTCAATTCTTAATTTTTAAAAAATAAAATAAATATCTATTAATTAGAGTTGTTTAAAAAGTTGCTTGGTTTGAGTTGTCTATCTATATTTTTTTTATAAAAAAAAAAATTTCCTTCAAATAATATATACGATCTTTAACTTGAATGTGGCACTTAATGCCGAAAATTAAATAGCCTCCATGATACTTATGATAGTAGACTTTTTAGAAGAGAAATAAACCACTTTTGGGTCTCCTTTTTCCTAACTCCATTGCTCAAACTGTTTGATACTTTGATAGATACATATCGTGAAGTAAACCGCGGTTTCCGCCGTATTTTGAATGAGTCATATTAAACATTTTTGTTTTTTTCTTTGTTCTTCAATCTTCATTGAAGCCTTATTATGTCAACTAGGCACGCTATATATTAGTCGAAAGTCAAACGAACATTCACTTTTTTCTATTTTGACCACGTGAATAATTTACTAATGAAATGGTATACCAAATCTCCTAATTTATTTAGTTTACTTTTTAATTAGGTTTGTGACTCGGTCTAGCCTAATCTTACATTAATTGATGAAATTGAACAACGTACTTATTATTTTGTGTTTAGTTAATGCATAAAGCTTTAATAAATACGTCAATGAGGTAACGTAGCAAAAACACAAATTTGACATAAACTTAAATCTCCTGAAAAGATCAAAAGAAACAAATATGGAAGGGTTTGAAATTTTGAATGTATGTGCGTGCGTTTTCAGGCTTCAAAACATTGATGGGGTTATGCACAAGGAAGAAACAAAGATTTGCTTAATTAGCTTTTAGATGATTCACCAAAGATGGAAAATTAAGTTTTCTTTTTCTTTTAAAAAAAATTCTTGCTAACATATTTTAAAGATACATTTTAAGAACACTATAAAAAAATATGTTATTAAAAATATTTAATTTTTATATTTTTAATGCATTGAATATTTAGAAATTTCTATTATTATGTTCTTAAAATATAATATTAGAACACATTTTAATTAAATCCTTTAAATTGAACTTTATAATAACATAATTAGATAGGAAATATGTAATTTTCTTTGAAGAAAATATTTTACTATTATTGAAAAGATATTTTTTTTACATTTTAATATAATAATTAATAAAAATTGTAAAAATTCATTATTATATTCTTAAAATATGGCTTAATTTTAAAACGGATTTTAACCAAATTCTTAAAAAGATTCTCTACAATAACATAAAGAAAAAAGAAAGCGACCAAGAATAGTTGGGGCTAACATTTTTTAGTAGAAAAAGATAGAGAATTAGTTATTATTAACTGATCAAATAATGCAAGATAAAAACGTTAATTACTTAATATTTTTCTATAATATAAAGATCATGAAATATAAGAACTTAAAAAAACTTCTAAAAAATAAAGCTACTTAATTAAAATTATGCTAAATCTATATAACCTGCATAATTTATTCAACCTTAAAATAATAAAACCAGATGTTTCCTTATTCTAACTTGGTTATTATCATTATTCTTGTATTTTGTTGATGTTTACGGTGTATTTTAAATATAGAACGACCTCCCACACTGTAGTCTAAGTTGTCTAGCTATATTGAATTAATTAAATATCCTAGTATATAATTTTGATTCAATTGATAGCACTACGTTTGATTAAAGAACAAATTAAAGAATGAAGTTGTTTCCCTATCACTTAGAACAAGAAAATAATATATCTTGCACTTGCTATGAATAGGAATCCTCCATCATATTCAACTTGTTTAAGGTTTTAAATTAAGAGCATTAGTCCATCCCATTAATTGCAAGAGGATCAAATTCGGATAAGACCTAATCAAATATATTTTTTCATATTCCTTTATTCTGTTGTCTTGTACCAAATTTCCCGCGCCTCTAAATTATATATTCATGTGTCTTAATTAAGTAACTAAATTTTATTAATAAATAAAATAGTTGTATTATTTGAAACTCATTCCTTTGAAGAATTTGATATAAGAAAATGTTTCAAATGATTCATGTTTGGTCAATTAGACATACCGTGATTATAATAGTTATTAGAGGTTGAATTTTAAAATAAATAGATTTAAAAACTTTGTACAATAATGTGGTAAGATGACAATCCAATACGTTTTTTTTAAGGAGTTCAGATACATCAATAATCGGAGAAATATAATTAGTTAACATTATAATAGAAGTATTATTTAGGTATGGTTTAATTATTCTGTCTATAGTTTTGCGAAATTTTTAATCAAATTTTTATATTTTTTTCTTTTTAATTGGGTCTCTGCACCAAATTTTTTTTTCAATTGAGTCTCTAAATTTTTTTTATTTGAATCTTTGTATTAATTTTTTTTTAGTTGGGTTCCTATACAATTAAGCCAATTACTACCAAGAGAGACTTAAATGAAAAAAAATTAGTGTAAAAACTCAATTAAAAAGAAAAAAAAAGTATAAAGACCTAATTAAAAATTTTGCGAAATTATATATTTGACGATGATATAATAAGTGTATGTCTAAAATCTAAATTAGTGACTCCTTAATAGCAATGTTAAAAGAGAGTAACTTATTTAGGTATATTCAAGTGTTTAGGTGTGATAGTAGTAATTTTATTAATTTTTATAAAGTAATTAGACTGAATTTATTTCCTATTATTTCGGAACTACAAGAAAATTCAGTATTTATAATAAAAAGTTGTTACAAAAATTTGAATTTTGAAATGAAAGAAATTTATAATAAAAGAAATTGTTATAAAATTGTTATGGTATATTTTATTATAAAAAATTTTTGTAACAAAAAATAA
>NC_029772.3:102054142-102054781 GCF_000817695.3 Arachis duranensis | reverse complement strand
ATAAAAAATTAAAACAAAAATTAAAAATAATATATAACACTAATTATAATTTTTTTATTTATTTTTTTATTCAAAATTTTTTAAAATATTTTGACAAAAGTTCTCCTAAAATTTAAATATTTCTATAATCTATAATAGTCGAGAATACTAATAACAATTAATCGAAAAAAAAATTCAGCCAAACTTTTTTTTCTTTTTATACATTTCTTTTTCTTCAATTCACTTTTATTTACCAAAAACTGCTATTGTACTAACTTAGTTAAATTTAATTACTAAAATAACTTAGTTATATAATATCATCACCCATTGTATATATTCTATTATATGATAATTAGAGTGCGAGTATTCTTCGTTACGTATTTGACCCGGTTAATTTTTTTTTCCTTGAAAACTATCTACAAATGCAGTAGTTGGAATTGCATTGCATATATGATTTGATCGGTAATTGTTATGGTATAAAAAAATTAGTAAATGAATAAATTATTTACATAAAATACACATTAAAACGTAATATACAACTGCATGTATAACATAAGTTAATTATTTATATAAAATATATATTTAAATATAAAATACACATTAAAATATATAAAATAACAAATATAAATATACACAAATATATAATATTTAATTTATATA
>NC_029772.3:102051869-102053339 GCF_000817695.3 Arachis duranensis | reverse complement strand
TTTAAAATTAAATTTAACTAAATTAAATAATAAAATTTGAGTGAGTAATATTAAATAAATAAAAATGATAATAATAATTTTTTAATATTAAATTAAATTAATTAAATTTAATTGTCAAAAATATTTATACGTGTAAAATTACTCTTTTTATAATCTCCCAAAAGCACTATTGAATAATTAAATACACATCATTAATTTTCATTTCCATATGCTATTACTCAATCGCAGAATCTAATTACACACAAACATCAAATGACCTCTCATTTAATTATTTATGTAGCTACATGGCACTCAATGAATTTTATTAAAACCAACTTCATATGCGCATTGAATTATAACTACATAATTTCATTTATAATAGTAAAAAAAAAGAAGTTATATTAAGAATCCATAATTATGCTCCCTCCTAAAGCAAGTTAGTGCCATAAATAGATGAAAGCATTCCCCAAACTCACTCAAATTCACACTTGAAAACTAGAACACATACACGTCTCACAATTTTGAATTTCATCATCACAAACTCTATACGTGAAAAACCAAGTCTCCAACAACACTAAAAGTATACTAATAAATCAAACTAAAGAAAAGAAAATCTAAAGAAGCGTTTTTGCAAAGCATATCCGTTTAGGCTAATGATTATTAATCTAATAACTGAAATGAATCATAATAGTAATAATACATATCATTTTCTATTTTTCTTTTCTTTTTCTCAGTGAGCTTCTTGTCTAGGGCGCGTGAGATACCCAGGCAAGGGACTGGCGCGTGGGGACCTAAGAGGAACCTCACTCACCTGCTTTCCGTTGATATCGTAATATATAACGCCGGAAAAATCCAACGGCTCACACTTCCCTCCCATCAGTATCTCCTTCTGCCACACTCCGCCGTCGCCCCAACCATCCTCCGCCCCGGCACTACAACCACCTTCCTTCTTCTTCTGGTTGTGATGGCCGAACGACAGCAACGCCTTGCTGCTTATATTGTTGAGCAGCTTCTTTGGCCCTGCCAACGGAGATTTTGGCGGCGGCGTCCTCAACTCAATTTTCCAATCATCGTCGTCAAAACCTCCGCCCGTCACGGTTTTGGCCGCGGCAAATTTCGGTTTGGACTTGAGGCGGCTGGCACGTTTCGCGAGGAGAGAAAAGACGGCAGTTATTGCTACAAAGAAGCCATTGGAACGGTTATGCTTGGAAGAATCTGAGGATTCTGAAACGCAAACCATGGCCCAAATCAAGAACTCTTTCTTCAATTCTTCTCTTTAGTAAGTTTTTTGTTTTTTTGTTTTTTTCGAGTTTGAAAAGTGAGGAAGGGTTTATATAAGTGCCCAAGAGTGGAGAGTCCACGCTTCTCTGGGTTGACTCAATCTTTTAGTTAATTTTTTTTCATTTTCTATATTTATTTATTTATTTATTTTATTCAATATTCTTTTTGAGTATCAAATTATTTAGTTAGAGAGTTTTGGTAGAGAGATAT
>NC_029772.3:102013112-102051222 GCF_000817695.3 Arachis duranensis | reverse complement strand
AAGTTTTTTAATAAAAATATTCTTTTATAAAATATATTTAAAATGCAATAAAAATATTTTATTCTTTTATTTTTTTAACTCAAAAATAGACCAAACCAATCTAATACTTAATTTTTTATACCTCAAGCACACGCCGAATTAATTCAAAATAAGCTCATAAGCTTTGACTTTCTTTGGATAGGGGATGTATGGTACGGTCGTCGTGGAATGGACAAAAAAAATACCAAAGATAATATAATGTGATTTTAATAGTTGAGTAAATAATTATATCATTATTTTATGATAGAGCGAGTGGAATGATTTATGATAGAATAAATTCTACCTAATTAATTATATTAAAACCTTTGTATTTTATGAATAATAATATTATACATCTAAATTATTTTATTAATTAAATTTAATTAAATTAATCTTATATAATAAAAATTAATTATAACTAATATTATTTTAAATTCTATTATTTAACTTGTTAAATTTAATTCATAAAAAACCTTATATATCACATTATTCTTATTTTATTACTGCCAATTTGAAGATTTAAGATGGAGGTCCAGTTTTGTCTAAATAAAGTACACGTAGAAGATGATCGTTTCATTCCCTTAAATAATAATATCAATTATATTGAAACAAAATATTGGTTCCATGATGCCATAATTTTAGACATGTAACTCAAGGCAAGTTTTAATAACTTGGATTAAACACTTTAATAACTACTTTCATCAAATTATTTATTCTAAAAAATTAAATTAATTAAAAGAGTTTAATTTTGTGATTAAAATTTAAATAATTAACTTTTATATTTATCGTTGAATAATCATCTAAAAATACAATTGTGATTATATAATTGTGTAAAATATTTTATACTAATAATACATTAAAATTAAATTCTAATAAAAAATACATAAATTATTATATTTATAACATATTTTTTTAAATATTATAAAATTATTTATCTTAAAAAATTAAATGAATAAAAATATACGTAAATAATTATTCTCTATCAATAACAATGAAAAACCTTGTGATAATATATTTATAAACGTATATTAACATATGGAGGACGAATTAGTGAACATCAAATCATGGTATCCACTTGTCTTAATCCCTACCATAATGAATGCAACCTCAAACAACAAAGTGGTTTGGTTCAATCAATGGCGGTGCCAATGCCGCAGTGCAGTAGACTTTTCTATATGTAATTACTAATTAGTATCTATCCATATATTTTATGGTCATATTTTGTTGATTAGGTTTGATTGCTGTATTGATCTTTATACTTTTATTAAACTTTTAACGAAATTTTTAATTATTTAATATCAAATATATCATTTTATATCAAATAAAAAAATAATATTTCAATAATATATCATACTTATTTAATAAAAGAGAGTGTAATATGAAAGTCAATTATAAACTTTTAATATAAGAAGTCACAATAGCTTATCGCATTTTGGATAATGATGCAATTATTTATGCCATAATGCAAAGGGCAAGTCTATCTTTCGAAAACATCTGGAGGTGGTGGGCCAAGTGGGCAACTTATGTGGGCCTCACATAGGTCCCACTAAATTGCGTGCCAAACTTTGTTAATTAATTGTCTTTCTTATATGGTTTGCAGTATATTTAATGCACTCCTCGGAAAGATTTTATAACCACTATTTTTGAGTGACCTCTAAAATTAATCCTTTAAAATTATGCTTGTATCCAAAAAAATTTTCAGAATTTAACTGCATCATAAAAATTTTTGAGATTGAAAAAATTATATTACATTAATTTTTGTTTTACTTTTTTGTCGTGTTATGTGTTATGTCATGAATAATTTGATAAAAAGAGAATAATAAATTAACATTGTAATCTTTTATGATATAATTATATTTTAAATTTTTTTTGATACAAATAATTAATATTAGATATTATTTTAAAATAATTCACATGAATAAAATAAATTAAGTTAAAAATTATACAGATGTCCAAAACATAAATAAATTACACACTTGTCTGATTTACATCTTTATGTAAATTAAATTAGTGTAACTCGAATCACACGTTTATATATAAAATTAATCAAATGAATTTAATTTAGCATAAACTATAATAAATTAACATAGGCTACTTCAATTTATTGATGGAGAAACATGACAAAATTTGTGACTTTTAAATTGAACCATCTAAGTTTGAATTACAAAAGACATAGTAAATTGAATTAACTAAATTTGGATTAGTGAAAAATGTTATACTATATAAAACATATCATCCTTATTCAATTTATTGTTAGTGGACCTTATATAAGGATTTGAATTAGCTTCATACAATTACATTTACAATTCCATCCTTCCTCCTCCAAAAAAATTCATGGGAGAGAGATTTTTTAGAGTATAAAGTGATAAAATTCAAAACTGCATTGATGAATGACGACCTGAATCATATCTACTAATTGGACGAGGTTGTCTATATTGTAGGTAATATCAATGAGGAGGTTAGTATATCAAATTTTTTTTCTTTATTTTAGATTAGAAATATTAGCAATCTTTAATAACTTAGATCATAATTATTAGATTATAAATGTTAGTTAGAGTAGTGATTTAAAATTTTTTAGAAAAACAACAATTTGTACCCATGAACTTTGTGAACACTGACAAAAATACCCATCAAACAAGGAAACTAACGTTACACCCATAAAAGATGGATTCCGTATAAAAAAAATACATAAATCCTAATTTTTTGTTGACTTTTAATAAAATTTTCAAATTACCCCTATCTTTTACCTTCAACCTCAACTCCACCACCATTTCTTCTTTTTAACTTTTTTGTTCTCCAACAAAGATACTTCTTTTTCTTCCTCCACTACCGCACCATACTTCTTCCTCCTCCTCCTCCTCCTCCTCCTCCTCCTCCTCGCTAAGGCAGAGTCTTTGGCTTCTTCAATTGACTCATGGTACTTCCTCTTCTTCTTCTCCGAAACTTTCGATTGTGGAATTGACAGACAGATTCTCCTTTAAAGTTTTCTTTTTGTCTCCTCCTCACCGGTGTCATGGTGTGCGGATCTGACATTGTTAGGGATTTGAGTTTATTCGTTTGATTCTTGAGAAGGTTAAGTGGGCTCTCTCTGAAAGGAATTGTCGTCGAAAAATAAGGAAGCTTCGGGCGGTGCTTGCTTCGGGCGTTGCGACAGAACGAGGAGAAAATTTTGACAACGAGAGGGGACGAAGCTAAATCAGTTTGGGTTTAGGGTCCTTTGGTTTCTTTTTGCCTATTGTTTGAATTTGATGAGAATACACTGAGTTGGAAATTCGGATTTGGATGGCAAAAAGAAACCCTAAAATTAGCATGACGAGATAGAGTAGAGGAACACGAAGTCGACCTCAAATCTGGCCGGCAGAAGCAATGCTTTTGGTGGCAATTGTCTATAATACAAACACAATGGCCAATTGATGGGTTACTTATGTAAACATTGAATTTTTGAACACCTTTCGCTAGGGTGGTGAGGCTATTTTTTCGGGGTTCTCTCCCAAAGTAGTAGACCATTACATAATCGAAAAATATGATAATAGAGTTGTCTATCAAACTCATTATGAACATGGAGGTGGATGAACCTATTGTTGCTATTATTATTGGTGAATGGGATTATGTGAAGCCTTCTTAAGAAACAAGCAATTAGTTGTTTCTTGAAACAATATTTCAGCTGAATAAGGTTTGTGTTTTGTGTTTGTCTTTGTCGCATAGTGCAAGAGTACGTAGATAACAAAATTGGGCTAGAAGATTTTTGGAAGAAGAGATGGTGGTGAAGTTAAGGTTGAAGATAAAGAGTATGGATAATTTGAGAATTTTATTAAAAAGTTAACAAAAAATTAAGGTTTGAGTACTTTTTGTCACACGAAATCCATCTTTCATGGGTTTAACGTTAATTTTCTTATTTGATGGGTACTTTTGTCAACATTCACAAATTTCATGGATCAAATGGTTATTTTTTCAATTTTTTATTAGAATTTTTAAGTTAAAAATGTTAGTGATAGTAATAATTTAGAATTGTATTAAATTAGAATCTTTTTAAATTATAAATGTTAGTGATAGGTGAATGTAGATTTTGTTGAAATTTCATTTCTATGGATATGGTTAGAGTAGTATGTTTGGTAAAAACTCCATGATTAGATTTTGCATATATGTTATTATTGGACTTTAATATTTTAGGATAAAATTATTATCACTTTTGATAAAAAGGTACCTAATAAATTATAAAATTATAATTTTGGCTATTATTTAATTTTTTCAACAAAACATGAATAATTTAAAATTTCTTTAATATAATTATTTGTTAATTAAGTAAAGGTTATTATGGATTCTTAGTAAATAATTTTTTACTATTATGTAGCCAACCTGATGTATTACTAGCATTAGGAGACAACATCGTATGTCTTTGAAAGATTGGATCATACCATATCTATAGACTACCGGAATATAACATCTTACGAGACTCAGCGACCACTAATTTAGGTTGGATGAGCCGCTAGTTAGCAGTTTGTTTGAGAGATAACGTCCTGAGATGCATACGTTTCATATGTCATTTGGAAAGTGCACCATTATGTTACAATATTTGGCGTACCAGCTAAGCTGTCAGATTGATGGTAACTACGTGAGTGGATGCCTGACAGACTTCAAGGAGCTACTTAGTGTGTTACCTCCTGCAGAAAAAAGGACAAGTTCATTGTGAAGTGCATGTGGTTCCAAGAGACATTCAGTGAGCTTTCTCCAGATGTAAATGAGGAGACTGTGACGAGATATACGAGGGCGTACATTATTATGCTGTTATCAACTCAACACTTTGGTGACAAGTATGAGACACGTCTATACATTCGATGGCTGCCTTATGTAGCTAGGCTGGACGACATGGGAGATATAGTTGGGGGTCTGCCGCTCTTGCATGACTATATTGATACATGTGCCGTGTTGCAAAAAGAAATATTATTAAGTTGGCTGGTCCATTGTAGCTACTTCAGTCATGGATCTGTTGGCGGTCTCCTACTTTTAGGCTTGTTGGGTTTAACGTATTTCATTGGTTGTTGGCATTGAGGTACTTATGTTTCTTAAGTGTGTTATGTCGATTACTAGTTACTTTATACCTTGCTATTATTAACCTAATATATTAATGGTAGGTAATCAGGATATTAGCCAATCTCGTGCAAGAAAGATCCCAAAGTGATGCAGTGGAGGCTAAGACTAGACTTATTGCAGGACAGAGATGTGAGTATTACTGTAGCTTCATTAACTGTGTGTTTTATTTATAAAGCTTTTTCCTTTGAGTTGTTTACTGTTAAATGATGAACTTTAAAATTATTTCCTTTTTACAGTTCACATGAATGCCTTACAACACAGTCCATGTTGTTTAGATGGTGCACCCTGATATACTAGAGCCACGACATACGATATTGTGGAAGGCAATGATGGCATTGATATACTTTGTTGTTATAGAGTGACATCAAGTGGACAGGGTGCTACCACAACTTGAGGAGTATAACATTAACCTCATGCAGCACTCGACATAGATTTCTTGATGTAGAAGGATGGAAGAGGCGGTGATTGTTGATTTCCTAGTACTTTGTAGTCTTGGCACCTTTATTGCGATAACAGAGTTTAACATGTACTCCAATTTGATGTCGCTTGAATCCAAGCCCATCACAGTTATTTTTGGAGTGGTGGTATGAGCATTGGTGGAGGTTCTTGTTACCTGAGCTATTTCTCGATGACCCTAAAGCAGTTGATATTCCACCAGAAGTGGCCTAGAGGGGTATAGGACAGACACCTCCCATGGATCAGGTGCCTGATGTCTCAGACAAGTGTCGTTTGGAACAATGATGTCATGTTGGTACGCTGGCGAGTGATCGTGAATGGAGGTAGGTCGAGGATGATATTATTGAGTTGGAGGGGAGGGGTCGACTTGGATGATGTATTATACGAGTTAGGGGTAGAGGTGGACGTGGAAGTGGTCATGGTGTGGATGGTGGTCGTGGTGCTATACCTGCTAGCCATGGTGACGGAGGAGATGGTGGTGGAGCTAATGGCCATGGTGAAGGAGATAGTGGGGGAGTTGCTACGAGTGGGTGTGGTGATAGAGGTGGTGTGTATTTTTTTTTTTTTGAGGGTCTAATACTTATACGGTGGGAGAGAGTAGCCAAACGTATATGAGCTCGAGTTAGTTGTTTTCAGACTTTTCTAATCCTACAACCATGAAGGTGCAATTTAGAGGTTCATAGTCCCTTGATGAGTTACGCATGATACTACAGGAGGATGACAGGGAGCGTGCTATAGCTCATGTCACCGTATCCTAGACACATCTTACGATGGACCTGAATAAGCCTCCAACTAGCCCGTACGATAATCCATTTGCATTAGGTGGGACACCCCCTGTGGGTAACTCCTCTGAATGTGTCTAGACTACCTGCATAGTTCACATCACTTTGGTATATTTAGATCCTCATCCATAGTAATTCTAATTCTAATAGTCCTTGGACACCCTTCAAATGCATGCCTTTAACTGGGATTAAGGATGACTGTGGGACCATTGTATGGGGGACAAAAACATTCTGGAATCAGAGGATTAAATCCCATCTTATAGATATTGAACACCGTGCAAAGGCGATACACCTTCTGGACATAGGTTGTTCAATTTAGATGAGAGTATGCACAAAAAGCAATAGCATGACAACATGGATAATGAAGTGCCTGAAAATATTCACAATCACAAGTCTAATCCCTCAGTGACACTCGATAAGAGCTAAGTGAGAAGTTACCCATCGGCGTCGTCTCCGCTACGTTAATCTCAGAATTTCCCTATCATACAAGGTCACTGTGAAACAACTTGTTGCTTTCAAATTAGCCTCTATTGCTTTTATCAGAGCCTGACTAAACTGCTGTCCCATTCCTAATTATGTCTTAGCTTTTCTTTCTTTCCAAACAAAGATCACAACCAACCTCCCATAAAGGGACTTCACCAAGGAACAAACTTGGAGGTTTTTTTATGCCTTTCAAGACAAAGTTAATACACTCGGAGATATTAGCGGTCATATGCCTGAATCTACGACCATCGTCTCAATGCTGGATCTATTTCACGTATTCCATCTTGTTAGCCTACTCACACATGGTCAGGTCTTCACTTTGGAGAATGTCAAATCAGTAGTCAAACTCAACATCAGTCTTATCATAAGCATCGTTCACGAGAAACCTCCTTGCATCCTTATCCCTTGAAACTCAGAGCAAAATTTATTATAACATGTTAGATACAAAATGAACGATAAGCACTAGGCATTAGTCATCCACCATCAGGAGCCTCCAAAGAAGCCTTAATTCCATTTTGTCTGTCCGATATAACTAGAATATCCGGTTGAGGTGTGACATAGGTGAGATAGAAAAAGTGACCATAACTCCTCCGCATTCTCACCCTCAACAAGTGCAAAAGCAATAGGAATGATATTAAATTCCTATTTTGCATAATCGTCACCATTAAGATAGCTCCATATTTGTCGTACAAGTGGGTTCCATCAATACTAACCAGCATCTTGTAATGCCTAAAAGTCTCGATGCATGGTGAAAATGTCCAAAAAAAACTGGCATGGTGGAAATGTCCAATTCACACAGGACTCGTCTTTAGCACTGGAATATTATCTGGCATCGTCGTCTACACACATAGAACCCATCTTGGCAACTCATTATATGACTCTTCCCAATCCCCATAAATCTGTATAACTGTCTTCCACTAAGTCAACCAAACTTTTTTGTAACTTGGTCTAAAATAAAAATTTGCCTCCGTCACATTCTGCTAGGGGTGGATGCAGATCGGATCGGATATAGCCAAAATCTTGATCCGACCTTTACTAAAATTATCGGATCGGATCGGATCCAATATCCGTAATTTTTAAGTTTGGATCCGATCCGATCCGCACATTGGCGAATTGGATTGGATCTTGGATATACCTACAAACCAGATAAATGTTTTAGGAAGCTTATTTTTATTAAAAAATATCAATAAAATTCTCTTTTTTCACTCTTTTAAACATGTTTATTTTTAAAATATTATTGAAATACTTTTCTTAAATAATAAAACTAAATAATACAACATGTAAGATAATTATTAGTTGAAATAAAATATAAAAATAATATTTACTTATTTATTTATTTATTTTTGCAAAACCGCGGATATGTGGATACCTACATGAAATATGTAATTCGATCCTATTAGTGTGCGAATCGGGTTGGATCTGATTTGATAGCTTTGCAGATCGGATTGATATCCGTAATTTTTTAATCAGATTCAGATAAACACTACGGATATGCAGATCGGATCTAATCCATGAACACTCCTACATTCTACAATATCTTGATCAACACAGCTGTATCAGCTCTAACCATAGAAAAGATGAATCCACATATGACATGATAATCAAGCTTTATGTTGTCACCAGAAATCTCTGTGGTCAGACATGTATGAGGTCCATTATACTTTCTGACTTCCCAAACACCCTTTCACTAGTGAAGAGTGATCCGAATCAACCAACTGCAACTTTTTCAAATTTCTTACACTTTCTATGGTGCTTGGTGTGATCTGACTCCAACACTCTATACTCAACCCCACGATGGATGCTATAAGTCTTGACACTTAATACAACTTCTTCTTTACTCTGAAACTGTTGACCAACTTAAAACTCAGTTGGAGATGATGTATCTTGTGCATCTCTGCCCCCAAATCCAAATTTTACGTCTGAAAATTTCTAATGTGGCATGGCCTCTAGATTTAAAGTCAAAAAGTGCAGTAGATATTACTGAGTTTCAGAATTCGATGGTCCATCCTGACTAATTGGAATACTCCTCCCTAGATCATTATTGCTATCCTTATCTATCATGACGGGCTCCGCATCATCGTTATCCTATAGTACATCTTTTACGGGATCTGTTCTCCACCCCTTGAAGTCGGTATCATCCCAGGAGTAATAGTTATCGCAATCGCAAACTTACCAAAAGAACGATTATCACAAATTTTTTCATCAACGCAGTTTAGATCAATTGCGAATGATGAAAATTCCTCGAACATTGTTTTGCATGCAATTATAGACACATATGAAGAGGCAGCAGCATGCATTGAACTTAAGGCTCCTGGCATTGCCGATTCGATCCACCTTAACTAGCGACCACATCTCCAAATTTGGCCAACAATTCATAAATTCTCATGACAATAGAACAAAATTTACAAATCTTCATCAATGTATGTTACAAAAGAGTGGTACTTCACACCATCTCGTAAAACAAAAATTCATAATCACGTAAAGTAATTTCTCCACCTGTATGATGCCATAGACTTAGTTTTCGTATTATAGTATTTTGTTGCTGAGCAAATTTGTAAAAGGTTTGATAAAAATACTCATTGTATCTTTATTATGAAATTTTATTCCCTCGTATTTTTTTAATCATCCTTTTGCAATATACAAGAACTAAAAAACTATCATCACTAGCCATTGTGAGTGCCACTCTGATCAAGAGCAAACATTTTGATTGTATTTATAGGACATATCCGTACCAAAATTGAATTAACCAATTTTGATTTAAATTGAGTTATTTGTATGCAAGTAAATCGAATAAGAGTGATTCAATTTACCTTTGCTACTATAAAACCCTATTAGTCAAACTTCACATGTTTCAATTTAGTGTGTAAAATGCTACTCCTTTAATAAATCGAACTAACCTATTTCAATTTACTATGATACATGCAAAATCGAGTCGACTTGATTCAATTTACGTGTAAATAGATAGATTAATTTACTCTAATTCGATTTACATAGAGTTATTTAGAACAGGCGTGTAACTTATTTTTATTTAGGACAGCTATGTAATTTGGATACCATTCATTTTATTCATGTAAATACAGAAAGCATGTTCAATCTTTTCGAACGTCAGAACTTTTTGTTAAGCTATTTTTTTTCTAAATGCAAACATAATCTGTGTTTTAACTCCCGATAATCAGAAGAAACAAATTATAACTTTTGTGTTTAATTGTTAAATTGGAGAAGTAATTGAAAAAATTTATTTTTTTCTGTCAATTTTACTATTCAATCTCATTTATAATAAGAAATACTAAAAATAATTATAAGAATTTTTGTATTTTTTTATAGTTATACTTTACAAACAAATATTTTTTAAATTATTATTTTTAGTATTTTTCTTATGTTTTGATTTTTTTATTATTTTTTATTTCTTTTTCTTGTTCATAATATGGATGTTTTTGTTTAGAGCTTTGCCTTTGATGTATATTATGGTATTTTTTTAATAGAATTTTTAATATTCATTATTCATATAAATTTTTAATTATTTTTATTGATATATATATATATATTTATGAAACTTTATTTTTTTATTTTGTAATAATTTTTAAATTTTTTTCAAAAAAAAATATAACCAAAGATGGTTAAAAAAATATAATTTTAAATGATATAAATTTATGTATTTTTTATTAATTTTTATCTAAATGTGATTTTGAAAAATATAATGTTAATAATATTTATTTTATTATAATCTATTTTAATACAAAACTACCAAATATAAATTAGGTTAACACCAACTCAATTTTTATCAAAAATCAAATTTATAAAATCGATTTAATACAAATCTTCACTTATAAACTTTAATCCAAACACACAATAATACAAACAAAAATGCTATAAATACTTTTTAGAACACATACGAGTTTATCTAATTTTTAAGGGCAATTTACTAAAATAAACAAATTGGTTGAAATGTTTACCCAAATACATAAAATGGATTCCTCCTACGTGAATGTGCAAATTCACTTATATGTAATCCGTGGGAGGTTAGGACGGTTTAGTGTTTACACGTAAACCGTGGGAGGTTCCCACGGTTTATGAAGATTGCGTTGCATGCATAAACCGTGGTAGGTTACCACGGTTTATGAGGAAAAAGAGATGATTATAAAACTCTATGACCTACCACGGTTTATGTTGGTGGAGACTTGTGCATAATACCCTGAAAGTTGCCACGGTTTACAATCACTGAAAGTCTATATATATGTGAGTGATTGAAGCTCCATCAGAGATCATTTTCACAATGGCAAGTGAGGGAGAGAGTTTTCTAGCCTTAGTGCATTGCTGTGGTAAAATTAAAAAAAGTAAAAGCGAGGGTGTGAAGTTCACTGATAGAGAACCACTGAGTGTTTTCATCA
The DNA here is from genome assembly GCF_000817695.3 of Arachis duranensis. Lineage (NCBI taxonomy): Eukaryota > Viridiplantae > Streptophyta > Magnoliopsida > Fabales > Fabaceae > Arachis > Arachis duranensis. The sequence continues at coordinate 102,040,004 of NC_029772.3, read as the reverse complement.
GTTCGTCAAGCTCCTTATCAGATTTGAAGAACAGCATCTTGCAGAAGCTTGGCGTGTTTGGTAGCAAGTGGGTGAAGAAAATATACTACAATATCCCCATCGCAGTTGTCTCGACCGGTGTTAAGTATGATACCTTTGTGGTTAAGGCTGATGAAGATCTTAGGGTTTTGTTCCATTGCGTAAGGAGTTTTCCGGAGATCAGAATCCATGAGTTGTTCGCGAAGTTGGAGGTCGGTGTTGATAGTTCTGGGGCATCCGCTCCAGTTCCTGGCTCCACTGCCGCCGGAGGTGCATCTTCTTCCATGCCTACCGTCAGACCGTGTCATCAGCCGATAGCATCCCCTTCATTCGCAGTGGATTTAGGCCGAGGAGAGGTCGTTGGTTCTGTAACTTTGGAGAATGCACCAGTCGATGAGCCTCCTCACGATGTGGGCACTGGGGGTGGCCTGTTAACTTATATGGAAGGCTTTGGTGGACCCGATCGAGTAGAGAACGCAATGTGTGACGATGACTCTGAGCAGGAGCCTGTTGATATCGCAGGGGACAGTGACGATGAGACAGGTGCAAATCCACATACGCAGAATATGCCTTCAAGTTCTGCCTCTCAACAGTACCCTCCACACTTCTCGACACTAAACTTGGATGCTCTGGCTCAACAGGAGGACGGAGGTAACATAGTCGGGGGCTCTTCTACAGAATTTCAGATCGGGCAATCATTCCAAAACAAGGATGAAGCTGTGCTGAGTGTGAAGGACTATAGCATCCGGCGAGGTGTTGAGTACAGAGTCATTGAATCAGATCATCTGAAGTATCATGGAAAATGCAAGGAATTCGAGAAGGGTTGTACTTGGTTGATTCGAGTAGCCCTTCAACATACATCCATCACTAAAACCATCAAATATAACTTATAAAAAATGACTACAAAAACAATAAATATAATAAAATTAAATTCTACTAACAATAACCATGGTCATAGAAATTTCTAACCTACGAGTAATATTTCTACTAACAGTAACAATAATAATTTTAATATTTATATAAATAAGTCTAATCAGAATAACAATAAGGATAAACATAAGAAAATATATTTTTACCAACAACAATCCTAATAATATCAATATTTATATAAATAATTTTTCTAGGAATAACAATAAGAATAAAAATAAATTATTCTTACTAACCATAACCATAATAATGTCAATTTCTATATAAACAATTATATTTCTATTAACAATAAGCATAAGAATATCAATATTTATATAAATAATATTAATCAGAATAACGATTTAAATAAACACATAAAAAAATAATTTTACAAATAACAACGCTCAAAATGTCAACATTTATATAAATAGCATTACTAACAATATTAATAACAATGTTAATAATAATAACTTACCTCTTCATCGAGGTATCTTGCCACGTGAGCAACACCATTTAGTCGGTACAAGCGATCCTCAGACTCCACTGGCTCCATCGGATTCCTCCTTCAAACCTTCAAAGGTTTCCCAGAAGCTCCTCTCCACACACCAACTTTCAAAATTTTTTGGTGAAGCAAATGAACCGTGATAGCCTTCAACGGATTACATATTTATATACTACAACGCATAAACCGTGGTAGGTTAGAGGGGTTTATGACTATGCAACCTTGTTCATAAACCGCGGTAGGCTACCGGGTTTTATACTCAAATCATTCTCTTCATAAACCGTGGTAACCTACCACGGTTTATGCATGCAACGCAATCTTCATAAACCGTGGGAACCTCCCACGGTTTACGTGTAAACACTAAACCGTCCTAACCTCCCACGGATTACATATAAGTGAATTTGCACATTCACGTAGGAGCAATCCATTTTATGTATTTGGGTAAACATTTCACACAGTTTGTTTATTTTAGTAAATTGCCCAATTTTTAAAGTGGACAACTGGAAAAGTAAAATTGAATGTGTCTGCTAGCTTCATCGCAATTCCTATAATATTTAATTATAGTGGCTTGGAATTGCAAAATGGGTATGCATTTTTTCAACTTGCACAACATTCACTATTTATATTTCTTTATTTACAAGTAATACTAAATTATTTTTGCAATACTGTAATCATGAGTTTGGTGATTAATTAATTTGGCCAAATTAGATCGGTTGGTATCACTTAAGTTGTTAGAAATTCTTTTCTTCCGAAGCTCAGTTCCGAACTTCCGTTGTAACGCCAAAAGAAATTTGTTTTTGAATTTAATTTGATTATTAAATTTATACTCTTGTCATGCGAATGTAAGGAAGAAAAAGAAATAAAAAGACAAATGGAAAACAAATTTTAGGTATTTTGTCTTATGGACAAAGGACAAAGTTGAACTGAATTGAACCCAAGTTACTAAGGTGTATTATTAGACTCTGTTAGGTAGATAATAGCTTTTGTGAATAATGTAAATAATGGATTTTAAAATTGGTCTAATAAAATAAAAATACACTACACCTCAAATTATCTACCTAAATTTTAATATTAGGATAATCATTCACACACTTAATAAATTGAACATCTGATATATTCATTATTCATATTGTTTAATATTTTTATTGTGTACCTATATTTTTCTATATTATTATTGATTACTAGGTGGTAGGTTACCTTCCATGTCTTTTTGTGTGCATTTGAAACGATTATTAGATGAACTTGGTTAGGTCAAGGACTATTATATTTTTATACATACTACATAATGGTACATTCTCTAGATCTTTTGTTTGTTTGTTCAATTGTTACACTGCATTTCTTTTGATGTCCTATACAAATGGGACTTTCAACTCTTGCCAAATTAGCATATAATAATAATGTTTGAAGGAAGAACAAAAAAGAAAAATTAAAGGAGGTCATTATTTGTCGTGAGGTCAATTTGGTACCTTTTTAGTGATTCCAAGGGAGCAATTCCCTTGGATGATTTATAGGGATGGTTTGAATTCAGCATGCAACTTGGAACACCACCTTTATTTATTTATTTATTTATTTATTTATTTTTTCCTTTGTATATAGGTATATGTCACTATCATTTTCATCATGTTATGACCGACATGATGGTCTGCTTAACCTTTGGGTAACGATGGCATGAATCATGGGATTAAAGCTAAGGCATTAACTGTAGGTGGGGGAAGTAATCAACCATTTAATGATAATAATAAATCTAATTTATCTATTATATATTACTAAAATCGAATTTCTCAATGAATAGCATAGCTAATATAATATATTTTTAAAAGTATATTTTAATTTATTCAAATACATTAATTAATTAATCATATAAAAAATTTTATTTGAAAGATCCTCCGTGAAGACTTATTTATTCTTCGTTCTTTACATCAGAGATTTCCTGCAACAAATCCAATTTATCAGATTAATCAGAATATCTTTCCTTATTTCACATGTAGTGAATATACGTTGAAAAGTCTCCATTTCATTTGATGTATGTCCTGACTTTGGACACCTTATTTCTCTCCTTATTGAAATAAAATTTATATCTTTGGAAAAAAAATTTAAATGAGATAAATATCTTTTCTTATTTCATATGCCAGTGAATATACGTTGGAAAATCTCCACTTCATTTGATGTTTGTCCTGATTTTGAACACTTTATTTCTCTCTTTATTGAAATAGAATTTTATATTTTTGAAAAAAAATTAAATAAAATAAATATTAAATTATTTAATATTACATTAATTATTTGATTTAACTGAAATAAATAAATTGATTTTGTTTTAATTTGTATTAATTTTTTTCTCTTATGCATTTTGATTAATAATTTTAAAAGTGTCATAATTAATTATTTAATAGATTTAATTAAGATAAATATTAAATTATTTATTATTTATTTAAAAATATTAACTTTTATTCATTATTTATATTTTTTATTTTAGTATCAAATCTGATATTTCTATCAATATTTTTTTTTGCAATTTATTATGTAATAGTTATATGTTAGTCATCAATTATATGATCGTAAATATTTTTTAATTTTTTAAAAAAACACAATTTCATTCGTTTCTATTTTATTTTACCTATTTTTGTATTTCATAACTTATTCATTATAAAAAGGCATATATATGTTAAAAGAGAATCTCATTTTTTATTAATTGCTCTTCTATTCGTTAATATTTTTTCTCATATGATGTATTATTTCTACTCTTTAATTTTTTTATATACTATAAAATATTATTATTTTTTATTGTACTCTATTTCTCCTATTTCTTTTGTTTTGTTCCTATTTATTTGTTTTTATAATTTTTATTATAAATTTTATCATTTTTGTCCCGTATAAATTATTTTATCATAATTTTTATATGTTAAATTTTCTCAATGTTTAAATTATATTTCTCAGTCGCTTAATTTTGTTTTTAATTTGAGAGATCAAATGGTAAAAAAACATCGATGAAAATTGTCGTACGACTTCTTTTCTAACTTTTTGGCTTACCTGCCTTTTGTAAGGATCATGAGTAATTAACTAATTATACACAATGGTGCTTATGTATAAAGGTTATATCCCGTATAAATATAAATGATTTAAAATCACATTCTATCTTGAGAACAGGACGTTGATCTTAACAATAATCCTAAAACAATTATAACAAATTTGTTATAATAAATATATAAATAAAATTAATAATTGAATAAAAAACTTAAACATTACCTACTTTCTTAAATAATTTAGGAATAAATCGACTTTTACTCGATACTTTGATTTTCTTCCTCTTCAATCACAGAAATAATGTTGATGACATCTATACAAGCAAATATATCTTCCCCAAAAGTATTTCTATTAGTTTCTATCTTAATACTAGTTTCAATCTTACTACTAGTTTCTTTTTTTACTTTTTGCTCAACTCCCATACAATATATTCTTTTATTATGTATTACTAAATTTTGTTTTCTATCCAATTCTCCATTATTCATATTCATTATATCATGCAAATATGATAATTTTGTGAGAAAATCTTTAACACATTTTCTGAATTGATCCCAATTTTCAAATTAAAAATCTAAAAGATCATTCTAATAGTAAAAAATATATACCTCATTTTTCTTCTTTCCATATATCTTCTTGTATTGTTTGAATCCTTGAATAAAATACTTAAAAATTTTGCTTCAACCTAATTGAAATATATATATATATTAGTTCATTTAAAGTAATATGTCAAAAAAATTTATACATATTCAGGTTATCCGTAAACATAATGATAATATAATTATGTATCAAAAATAAATTCAAAATTTATAAAAAAAAATATCTAAAGATAAAATAACTTACAATAATATTAGCTCGATAATACAATTTCTTAGAAATATTAGGATTTCAAGTGGCTCAAAGTCATGAAAACGGTAATTTTTTAAAATAACGTCTATTTTTCTATTTGTTACTTAGATTATTTTTTTATTAATAGTAAATGTAGGCTTACTTGTAATATTTTTTTATAGCGAAAATACATAAAGACTACATAATATATAAGATGTAATAACTCAACAAATATTTTTTAAAGGATATTTCATTATTTTTAAATGAGAAAAATTTATTTTCTCCCTCTCTCAATCTCTTGTTTATCAAAAACATCAACATCACAACATAAATAAGTTAGGGCGTGAGATTTTCTCTGTGAAAAGAATGAAAAATCGCTTAAAAAATATTTGTTGAGTTATTACGCCTTATATACTATGTACTCTGTAACACCCTAATGCTTTTAAACTGCGTTAAGCTTTATCTGGATTATATTTAGTAGCTGATATTCAAAACCTTGCGAAATTTTATTTTTAAAGCACATATAAAATATTTATATAAAATAATTTATATATAAAAATATTGAATAACTAGTTTTTATTAGAATAGTTACTAGCTGAAAAATATAAGTAATCTGAAAATACTAACATGAAAAACAGGTGTGCTAAACTATGAAGGTACAACAATGGCATGCTTTACTCATATCAAATAATCATAACAAGAAATATCATAGTTACAATTGTAGTCATTCAATAAAAATAAAACAAGACAGAGAAAATCCTAATTCTCTTAATTTGTATAATTATGGCTAAAACAATCGCATATTCTTCCTTCTTAAGGTAAATGCTTAATGTTTTGTATCTACGTCCTCGATAGCTTGCTCCTAATAGTGTACTTGTCTTTTCACCTCAACTCAATTGAGCAGTGTATTACTTTGTACTGCATCATTCCTGAAGATGGTACGGAGAGAGGGGAGAGAAACAAAAGTTTTTCAATAGTTTATCTATATGATGTCATCGTATCCATCCCCAGCAACTTCGAGTTTTAGAATAAAAACAGTGATAATGCAATATTGTTCAATTATTATTTTCAAAAGTTCTTGTTAATCAGAGTAGTGTGACTTTTAGATGCTTCTCATTTACTTATGTTATGACATGTGTAATGCATACAAAATGCCTATAGCGTTAAAATATGTAAACTCATAAACCTTAGTTTGATGTTCTCATAGGACATAAAATAAGGCAAAATAAATGATAAATAAGAGAAGAATAGTAAACATAATATATTTGAATAAAATAAAGATCTAAACCAATATCATGAATCAAACAAAAAGGAACTTTGAGTAAAAGAATGATCTTTGAATGCAATAATAAACATAATCATAAATCAAAAAAGGATAAAAGAAGAACAATCATGATCACACTTTTCATTGCACTTTTCATTACTTTTTCTCGTAACTTTTATGGAAGGTATTGAGCTCAAATCGGTATAAAAAGTGGGAGTCCCCTTCCCTGACCGAAGGTTCTTATTCCAAACGTTTTGGCGATCACCTTCCCCTACCAAAGGATCATCTCAATGGATCACCTTCCCTTACCGAAGGATCATGTCGATACATTGTTTTTGGGGATCACCTTCCCTTACCGAAAGATCATTCCCTCAGTTTAGTTTACAATCAAGGTTATTTAGACATACACAAGAAGGAAGTCATGCCAACCAAGATATATTATTATAAAATTGATGGGAGTCTCCTTCCCTTACCGAATGTTTCCAAAATTTTGCCGATCACCTTCCCTTATCGAAGGATCATCTCGATTATCTTGTCTTTGGGGGTCACCTTCCCTTACCGGAGAATCATTTCCTCAGTTCTTTAATGCACATAAGATTGTTATTATAATCCATAATGCGTATGAAGGAAAGAAACATTATACCATGACATGCAAAGCTAACATCTATGTTCGAAAACATTTAAAACATGACATATAAAAATTAGCACAAAATCCCTACCTCGAGTGAAGTTTCAATAGGTATTCCGATGCAAATAGATGCGGTTTGTTAGTGAAGAGAGACTTATTTCATGGCTAGACTTTGTGTATACTAGAATGTTTTGTATAGAAAAAGAGAGTAGATTGAGAAATGAAGGATCAAATAGCTCTTAGGTATGTGTAGATTATGTTAGGAGGCATTTATGTAAAATCTTCAATCTGAAATGTCACTTTGTTTGCCCTATAACATTTTCTACTTTTGGAATTTGGAAATAGCTATTAGAGACAAATTTATAGAGAATTGAATTAGCTTTAAAACAAATCTCAAACAAAGTCAATCGGATAACCACAACTTGAGATATTTCTAAAATACGGTTAGTATATAAGGCTGGCTGATAAGAGCGCGATTTTCTACTATGAACTTGTAACAGATTTGTCTACCTAATTTAATTTGAATTTGATTTTATACTGAATTTAAGAAATAAAGCTAGTATTCTTATCTTTTCATATAACTAAATATCATTCAAATCTAATAAATATAGAATTAATTATGGCTATATTTTCAAAGGTTGTTTATTGTCGGTTAGAGATTTACTACCACTAGTGTTTTCATATGTTTAAATTTAAAATTCAAATCTTAAATTATTACCATTTTTATTAATTAATTAGTTATTAAAAAAATGACTTGATTCAAAAGGTTGAGATGTTACGTACTTCTTATGTATTCTCACTACAAAAAAATTACAACAAACAAATTTACATCTACTGTTGATTAAAAAATAATCTAAATAACAGATCACATTATCTTCTATTTCTCCAAACATATACCCTTCAGGCATTCTTTAATCTAGGAGTTAAATCCTGATTATGTTGAATGATTCTAATTTGCTGATCCTTTATTAAAATATTTATTGGTCATAAATATATAAATTCTAAATGTTCTTCCTCTTCAATCATAGAAATAGTATTGATAACATCTCTAAAAATAAGTATATTTTTAGAAAAAATATTTTTGCTAGTTTTTGTTTTGATACTAGTTACAGTCCTACTATTACTTACAGTCCTACTATTAGTTTCTTTTTTTATTTTTTATCAAACTTCTTCTTCTTACTCAACTCCTATGAGATATTCCCTTCTCTTAAAAAGTATTTGTTGAATTATTACTATTTAATACTATGTATTCCCTATGTACTTCTACTATAAAAAAAATTACAATAAATAAACTTATATCTACTATTAATAAAAAGAATAATCTAAAAGTTTTGAAGGCATTTTTAAAAGCATATATATCTTTATCAAAAGCACATTTCCTACTTTCTGTTTGCCAACGTCTTCCAGTTACGTATTACTAAATTATATTTTTTTCAACCCTATTCTTCATATCATTTAAGTATGACATTTTCATAACAAAATTTTTAATATATTTTCTGAGTTCATCGTAATTTTCAAATTGAAAATATCAAAGTTCACTTTTATAATAATAAAAAATATAGACTTCCTTCTTCTTCTCTCTATCTTTTTCTGTTGTCATATTTCTTAAATAAAATGCTCAAAAAACATGTTCAAGGAATACTGAAAATAATACTGCAGTGATTGAAATACAAGTGTGTTTTCATCCGGCATTAATAGCTTAACTTTATTATTACAATGGTATTTATATTCCGCTTTTTAAATAATAATTTCATCCCCTGCCACCTTTTTAACTAAAATTTTATCATTAAAAATTTCATTTTCTTCCAAATTATATATCCATGATTTTTCTGGACAAAAAAAGTTATAAATATAGGGATGACACAAATAAACTTACCAGAAAGGAAGAGCTACAACGACGGATGGTTGTAAATAATAATTTTTTACCTAAATTATTTTTTATCAATAGTAGATGTAGGCTTACTTGTTGTATTTTTTTCATAGTGGAAGTACGTAAGGGGTACATAGTAGTGTAATAACTCAACAACTATTTTTTAAGGAATTTTTTATTCTTTTAAAAATGAGAAAACTTATTTGTCTGGTTCATCAAACCATCAACATCACAACTTGAATAGTTTAGGAAATTAGATTTTTTCGTGAAAAGAATAAAAAATCTCTTAAAAAAATTTGTTGAGTTATTACTCTGTTCATACTATGTACTCCTTACGTACTTTCATTGTAATAAAAGTTACAACAAATAAGTTTACATCTACTATTGATAAAAAAAATAATCTAAAAATTTTGAAGACATTTCTAAAAACATATATATCTTTGTCAAAAGCACCTTTCCTACTTTCTATTTACCAACCTTGTTCTTTTTTCTCTTTTTTTCCTTTCATTTTTTCTTCAAACAAACATAGCCTTAGAGAGTTAGAATTTCATGTTAAACAAAATTGGAACAGAAGCATTTATCTTTTTTTTCTGGTCACAAGAAACTTTTTTTTGTCGAGGACTGAGTCAAAATAACCCGACCCAAAATCTGTATCTCTGCTAAATTAAATTTTATTTTAAAAAAAAATTATATTTTTGATAGGCCCAACTGAAAGTTTAAACAGTTAACAATCACAAAGCTTCCTGATTAAAAAAGTTACAAGGTCCAATTTTACTGACCCAAATCAATCATTGATAGGAGCTAATAATAAGCCTAACATATCTTTAGTCTGTGTTTTTATTTAATAAATATAAATGGTTAAAAATCATATTCCATTTAAAAAACCGAAACATTAATCAATCGTGATAATAATCTTGAAACAATTATATCAACAATGTTATAATAAATATATAAATAAAATTAATAAATCAATAAAAAATTTAAACATGGCATACTTTACTCTACTCTGAATGTTCTTCCTCTTCAATCATAGAAATAATATTGATAACATCTCTAAATATAAATATATCTTCAGAAAAAATATTTTTGCTAGTTTTTGTTCTGATGCTAGTTACAGTCCTACTATTAGTTACAGTTCTACTACTAGTTTTTTTTTATTTTTTTTGTCAAACTTCTTCTTCTTACTCAACTCTTACGAGATATTCCATTTTCTTAAAAAATATTTGTTGAATTATTACTATTTTATTACTATGTATTCTTTATGTACTTCCACTATAAAAAAATACAACAAGTAAACTTACATCTACTATTGATAAAAAAAAATAATCTAAAAGTTTTGAAAGCATTTCTAAAAGCATATATATCTTTGTTAAAAGCACATTTCCTACTTTCTGTTTGCCAACCTTGTTCTCCTTGTTCAATTTTCATAGGAAATCGTCTTTTGTTACATATTACTAAATTATATTTTTTCTCAACCCTATTCTTCATATTATTTAAGTATGACATTCTCGTAACAAAATTTTTAATACATTCTCTGAGTTGATCCCAATTTTCAAATTGAAAATATCAAAAGATCACTTTTATAATAATAAAAAACATGTACTTCCTTCTTCTTCTCTTTATCTATCTTTTTCTGTTGTGATATTTCTTAAATAAAATGCTCAGAAGACATGTTCAAAGAAGACTGAAAATAATACTGCAATGATTGAAATGTAAGTGTGTTTTCATTCGACATTAATAGCTTAACTTTATTATTACATTGGTATTTATATTTCGCTTTTTAAATAATAATTTCATCCCCTACCACCTTTTTAACTAGAATTTTATCATTAAAAATTTTATTTTCTTTCAAATTATATATCCATGATTTTTCTGGACAAAAAAGTTATAAATATAAAGATAACATAAGTAAACTTGCCAGAAAGAAGAGCGACCAACGAACGGGTGGTTGTAAATAATAATTTTTTACCTAAATTATTTTTTATCAATAGTAGATGTAGGCTTATTTGTTGTAATTTTTTTATAGTGGGAGTACGCAAGGAGTACATAGTAGTGTAATAACTCAACAAATATTTTTTAAAGAATTTTTCATTCTTTTAAAAATTAGAAAATTTATTTTTCTGATTCATCAAACCATCAACATCACAACTTGAATAGTTTAGGAAATGAGATTTCTTCGTGAAAAGAATAAAAAATCTCTTAAAAAATATTTGTTGAGTTATTACTACGTTCATATTATGTACTCCACTCTTATTGTAATAAAAATTACAACAAATAAGCTTACATCTACTATTGATAAAAAAATAATCTAAAATTTTGAAGGCATTTCTAAAAGCATATATATCTTTGTCAAAAGCATCTTTCCTACTTTCTATTTACCAACCTTGTTCTTCTTATTCAATTTTCATAGAAAATCATCTCATAAAATTTTTATTTTTGTCCAAATATATATCCATAATTTTCCTGGATAAAAGAAAAAAGAAAGTTGTAAATATAGGGATGACACAGGAAAACTTAGCAGAAAGAAAGAAGAGCGACCATCGACGGCTCGTTATAATAATAATTTTTTATCTAGAATATTTTTTTATCAATAGTAGATGTAGGCTTATTTGTTGTAATTTTTTTCATAGTGAGAGTACATAAGGAGTATATAATAGTGTAATAACTCAATAAATATTTTTTAAAGTATTTTTCATTCTTTTGAAAATGAAAAAAACTTATTTTTCTAGTTTATCAAACTATCAACATCACAACTTGAATAATTTAGAACATGACACAGGTAAACTTAACAGAAGGAAGAGCGACCAACGGCTGACGACAGCGATGAATAACAATCTTGCTGGACGACGAAGATGATTCTCTGACCCGAAGACAGCAACGCTTCTTCCTCTTACGCGACGATTCTCTTCGGTCAGGCACGCGAGGACGACACTCACCTCGGACAGGTTTCTCAGGCGCACGACGACGATGTTTCAGAGACCTTGAGAGTGAGAGGGAGAAGCAAGAGAATCGGAATCGCGGCGGTGAAGGGGGAGGAGGGTGGCGGACGACGGTGAGAGGAGATATGGAGAGAATCTGTTAAAGGTTTTAGGTTTTGCTGAGTCTGAGGAGAGAGGAGCAACAACCTTTAGGCTATATTTCCTTGGAAGGAAAGAAATTGAGAGAAAGGAAATAGAAAGGAAAGAAAGAAAAGGAAAGAAATTAAGTAGATTTTTATTTTTTTAAAATGTGTTTGGATAGAAAGAAAATAAGAAGAAAAGAAATATTATAAAAAAACAATTTTACCCTTATATTAAAAAATATATTAAATAAAGTGAAGGGATTATATTAGAAGTATAGAGAGAAAATAAATTTTCTTTCTCTTTTCTTTTCAACATTGAAAAAAAATTAGTGAATTTCACCAATTTTTTTCATCTATTTTTTTCTTTAATTTTTCTCCTCAACTTTTTTAATTAAATAATAAAAAATAATTATTTTTTTATTTTCTTTTTTTTTTCCTTTCATTTTTTAACCAAATAATAAAAAATAATTATTTTTTATTTTCTTTTTTTTTTCCTTTCATTTTTTCTTCAAACAAACATAGTCTTAAGGAGTTAGAGTTTCATGTTAAACAAAATTGGAACAGAAGCATTTATCGTTTTTTTTTCTGGTCATAAGAAGCTTTTTTTGTCAAAGACTGGGTCAGAATAACCCGAGCCAAAATCTGTATCTCTGCTAAATTAAATTTTGTTTTAAGAAAATTATATTTTTGATAGGTCCAACTGGAAGTTTAAACAATTAACAATCACAAAATTTCCTGACAAAAAAATTACAAGGCCCAATTTTACTGACCCAAAACAATCATTGATAGGAGCTAACAATAAGCCTAACATGTCTTTAGTCTGTGTTTTTATTTTGAGATTACTAAATGAAAAATTAAATATGCTATTAAAATTATTACATATGCTATTAAAATTACCAGACTTTATATTAAAATTATGAAAAAAAACTTCGTGTTAAAAACTTTTTGTCAATTTAGGTCAATAGTTTTTATCAAGTAATTACACCATAAATTTTGGCTATACTTTTATTTATTATTTAATATCGTTACTTTACTTAGTACTAATATATAATATATAATATATAATAAATACTTTTTATATTTCTATATGATAATAACTGTACATTTAATCAATAGTTTGCAACTAGAGAAAGTCACGAGTTATGGTCTTGGCTGATACAAACAATTAGATATAAAAATATCAATGGTCTAGGATATTAAAGAATTTTAGTTATTGAGTATTTATATGTTTTATCTATATATTATTTGAACAATTATTTTATATAATTAGATTAGGTGTTATTGACCAAAATGATAATATGTGTGTTTTATGTAATAAATTTGTTGAAATTATTTTTTATTTGTTTATTAGATGTGAGCTCACTTGACAAGTATGGTGTGGTTAGTTATTCGTTTTTGAAAAGATATGGACTATTTCAGATACACTCAAACAATACTTTGAAAGTTAGACGGATGTACTATCAAAAAAGGTGAAGAAGAAGAGGTGGTTGATTAGTTTTTTTTACTGTTATCTAGATAATTTGGTTAGAAAGAGATGATAGAATCTTCAACAATCAAAGTTCAAGTGTGGTGGAAATTATTAACAGATCCTTTACAAGCTCCAATGAGTGGATAGGTAGCGAATCTTTTGGTTGTTGATAGCAATGTCAGAAATGACTATGGATTTTTTTTTTATAATTTTAGAATTGCCAGTTGTTTTTTTTTTTCTTTTTCTCCACCATGTTGTGTTGAGCTCCTTTTACTTAAAAAAATATTTTATATAATTAGTATGTCTTACTAATTGTATTTTATTTAAAATAATTAAATTATATTTTATATAGTATCCATTAAAGTAACAACCTTACGACATTTAGAAGTTGCATTCTCTTTTATACCATTTTCTTCTTCTTCTTGTTGTAGTGTAAACATCATTTGAAAAATTATTTGTGATTGGGATATTTTATAAAAAATTAGGCAATATATTAATATGTGTATTTATACAAATCTTTCAAACGATCGATGTATATAATCAATTGTTTTCTTTAATTAATCAATTGGATAGGATTGGTAATGGGTATGGTAGGGTTTGGGCTCTACCCTAATCTTATTCGCGAGTTGAAATTTTTTTTAAAATTATACCCTACCCTACTCGCGGATTAAGAATTTTTCAACCCTAACCTTATCCGTATTCTATGGTTCTAAACCCTATCCGCAGAAAATAAAAATTTTTCAAATAAATATAAAATTCAATCATTCCAAATTTTTTGCATATTAATAAAAAACTGAGTGAACCTAATTTAAGAAATGCATTAGGATTTTTGACTTCACTTAATGTAATATGTGATATCTCAGTCTGAATTTTATTTTTAAATTTTATTTTTATTTTAGATTAACTTTATAAAAAAATAAATGTATTAAACTAGTAAATTAAATAGCTAGTTTCATGGTTATTGCAAGTTTTTATAAGGAATAGGTTGTGGGTTCAACACCCATTTCTTTCACTACATTACTTTCTATAATTTTACCAAATTTTTAATTAAGTCTCTCCTAAACTAAAGATTTTCTGACTTTTTTCTCAATCCCTAATTCTCTCTCACTCTTTTTTTTATACAGACAAAACTAACCCTCCTTAGACGAAGATTCTTCACTTTCTTGGACTTTGACAAAAACTCTTCACTTTAAAGTTTAAACAAACTAAAATTGGTCCAAATATAATTTTTTCTTGCCTGCATTAAGCTGCAAGCCTCCAACACTAATTTTTATCAATAGAATTTGTTGTTGAATCCTAGAAAAACTCAGAAACCACACTGAATAACACTAATCTGGAAGTGACAGGTTCTGACGCATGTTTTCGGCGGTTTTCACTGTTCTTACACCCTATAATCTCTCTGCTTTCATCCCAATCAACACAAGACTCTCAATCTTCTCAAAATCAAATTCTAAACTCTCTCTCCTTCCGAGAGCCAGTAGTAACGGTCTTGATTCCGCCTCACAACGCTCTTTATCCCTTTCGCTTTCAATATGTTCAAATTTCTTTTCTCTCGTTTCTTTTTCTTGTTTATTGTGATATATATTTATTAGAACCTTATAGTTAAGTGTCACACTTTTGAAGGCCATGCTGTTTCATTCAAAGATGTTATGTTAGAATAATTTAGTTATTTTTTTAAGTTTAAATAAGAGATTGGGTTGTTATTTGGGTATATTATTATGTTGATGCGGAATAATGAAATCAGCCTTGTGCCGATATACTTTGTTAGTTGGCGATACCAGGAAATATTATTCAAAATTTAGGGATTTTGATTTTGATACATAAACTGTTTGTTTCTTGAAGTAGTAAAACTTTGATAGTGTGTGTGCATAATATAAATTCAATATAGACAGCTATTTCATTTCACGTAATACTTACTTTTAATAGAAGAAGAAATCTGTTAAGAAACAAAAAGATTACAAGATAAAAGGAAAAAATTTCTTCTTTCCGTCAGTTAGCTAGAAGGAAAAATTTATATGGATAATTGTATTATTATTTACTTATCTTGATATTTTTCTTTTATGTGGCCTTATTTGTCCGTATGTTAGGTCTAGATCATGATTCTCTGGTTAGAGAGCAAGCTATAATTGTTCTCTGGAAATATTCACTTGGTGAAAAGTAGTGTATTGACACTATAATGCAATTTTCTAGTTGTATTAATCTTATTACAAACCTCCTTAGATCAGAGTCTAGTGTGACATGTGTGGCAGCTACATGTCTTTTTGTGATCAATATCTTCAGTCAATCTATATAGGAACATTGTAGTAGATAGTGGAGCAGTAGAAGAGATAAATATATTTTTGAGGCAATTATCCTTGGCCACTGAGGTTATGATCACTTATTCTGTAAATTTCATTCATATTCACATATTTCATTGGTGTTTAAAATTGAGAATCTTTTGTATTCATTTTTGGCAGGTGAAGGAGCAGAGTATGGGTACACTCTGAAATTTATCTGTTGATGAGAAGCTCTGCATAAGAATGGCAAAGAGTGATATTCTACCATTATCTATTAAATACCTTGATGACGAGGATATGAAAGTAAAGGAAGTTGCAGGAGGCATTTTGGCAAATTTAGCATCAAACCGCAATAATCATGATGCGATGGTTGAAGTAGGTGCTATACCAAAATTGGTGAGGATTCCTCTGTGTTTATTGGAACGTTGTTACTCTTCTAGTAATATATACATATTACATGCAATCCTGATTTTACATGCTGAAAAGTATGATTTTGGTCCTACTCTTCAAAAAACGTGTATCTCCTCTTGTCGAAGAAGACATGACAGCAACTATCTCACCACAAAAATAAAGATGTCTCTTTTTGATGAGGGTTTTGGAGTTAGAGATTTTTAAAGATAAATGACTTTGATCTATGAGTATTCATAGAGTATGAGAAGCAAACAAAAAAGGAGAAAGGTTAAGAAGAGGCAAAGAAAGTCAGAACTTAGAACCCTATTGAGTGTGAGTGGTTGGTAAGGGTAAATGATGGGTATAATGGTCAATTTATCTATCTTTAACATTGTTTGTAACGTTTACTGTCAAGAGAGATCTAATTAAAAAAAATTGGTATAGGGACCTAATTGAAAGAAAAAAAAGTATAGAGACCTAATTGAAAATTTAAAAAAATTATAGAGACCAACAGAATAATTAAACCTATATAATATATTAGGGACGCGGGTAGGACCCGCAAGCAAATCTGCACTGCTCTCTACCCTACCCGAACGGGTAGGTCCAAGTTATGTGGTATGTTTTGCCCACCCTACAATGGGATTCCTTAACCAATCAATTAGATAGGTAATAAAATTGATTCACTTACACAAAACTGACTTTTTGCTCGTAAAATAATCGATTGTTGTAGAGAAAAATATTTCTTCACTAGTCAATCGATTTCTTGGATAAAAAACAATTGTTTTACGAGTAATTGAAAAAAAAATCTTCACTAACCAATCAATTAATTGAATGTAAAAATCAATTGGTTTCTGAATTACGTAAAAGGCAAAAGACTTATCTTCACCAACCAATCGATTTCTTCAATGAAAAAATTGATTGAATTTTTGCAGATTGTGATTTCTGTAACTGCGAGGATCGCATACCTGCCAATTCATAACGGCGATCGTCGCACAACAAATTGATAATCATAATGGAAGGAGATTTATAAACTGTAATTAAAAACAAATTGATGACAAATTAAGAAATTGGTAATCTTTAAGATTAAAAAAGATGAGACCAGGGTTTTCACATTAAAATAAAATTAAAAAGAGATTGAAAATAAATATTCATATAACTTAATAATAAAATTTTAAAAATAAGATAGACATTGATGAATAATAAAATAATAATTTATAAATAAAAATAAATTTTATAATTAAATAATATATAAAAATTAATTAATAATTAGAATTAAATAAAATTATTCAATAATTATTAAGAAATTTTAAAAATATATTTTATTATTAGGACCATTTAATAATACAGATATTATTGGACCGTCCAATTTTTTTATTGTGAAACCTCCACATGATTCACTCATATTTTTTGCTATTTTAATTCATGAGAATTTCTCATAAATTACTTAGTTTCAAATGCAAAGTATAATTAATATTCATAAGCAACGATTTAGGGTATGGATATATGAAAACTTTTTATACTAATTCGTGGTATCTGATGGGAATTTACATTGAAAAATAAAGCTCATGTTAAACCTACAAATTACATATAAAAAGGGCTTTTATGTAATATTGTTTCTTATTTATTTTAAAGAGTAAATGCCCAAAATGGTCTCTGAATTTCAAATCGCTATTCAATTTAGTCTTTAATTTTTAAAAATGACCAACTAAATTCCTGAAATTAAAAAACGTGCATCTCCGTTAGTCCCTCGCAGAAGTGCCATATAAACGTTGCTGATGTGGAACGTGAACTCACATGTGGGCATTCCAGTAAACGACGTCGTTGAGGGAGAGGATGCCCTAAGTGTGTGAAATGACGTCGTTCAACATCTTCTCCCCTTTGAATGAACAATTCTTGCTGGTCCCCCCTCCACTTCAACGTTTCCCACCAAAACGTCAGAAAAGCTTTCTCTTCTTCTCTGTCTGTTCGTTCTCCCATACTTCCCACTCACATTTTCTCACCAAGGTATCATCCTTAAAATCTGTTCTCTCCAGTTAGTGAAGGAGTTATCAACGAAGCATCACCTTCGCACACTGCCAACGGTGAGAGGTAACAGTTCATGTTGATCCTTCTCTTCCATTTTTGTATTTCATTGAGGGTTCTTGATACTTATGTGTGAATGAGTTGTTGTATACGTAAGTGAGTGGTTTAGAATGTTGTGGTTGTTAATGGCGCAAATGTTAGGGTTTAGGATTTCTGATATGAACCTTGTAACCACATAAATCATAATATAGTTTAAGTTATAGTCAATAGGAAGTAAATACATGCGTTCTTATTACAAATATAGTGTTGATTTCTAGTTCTTTGCAATATGGTTGCTTTGCGACAAAATGATTAATGCTGTCTGTTTTGTGCATTGTGCTGTAAACTTCATATGCCTGATCGATTGAAACTTGTTTTTCACCATGTTGAAAAGTTTGGGACAGATCCTGGTGAAAATTTTATCTACACATCTGACTTGTATGATGAATGGGTTGGAGTCGATGAAGACTATCTTGACGTGTTTGCGGTAACAGGTTATTATAGAAAATTGGGGTATGACAAGGCTGAAGCATGTTGGTTTTTGGACCCTGAAGATGGGTTGGAGTTTGATCTTAGGATATTGCAAGTAGACCAGGACCTCGTTAATATGATCAAGCACTGCCATGAGAATAACAACGTCGTCCACATCTATTTTGAGTACAGACCTTCGGTTCCTGATATAATTGATATAATGGAGTTGTCTGACGAGGATCATGCTATAGGCCAGAAGGTTGGAATGGAAGGCATGGAAGAAGATAGAGTAGAAGGTGTTGAAGTTGTGAAGAAAACCAGCACAATATTAAGTCAACTTGAAGAACCAATTACCTTTATCCCAGTTGAACTGAAATTCACTGCAGTCCACTGTCCCCTACCCACTGCCCCATGTCCACTTCCACCCCACCCATTGCCCCATAGCCCATTGCCCCCCAGCCCACTGCCTCTAAGCTCATTCCTCCAAAGCCCACTGTCCCCAACCCACTCCCTCCAAACCCATTCCACAAAATTCACTGCCCTCAATTTTAATATCCATAAATCATGTTCACAAGCGAAGTCCCCTAAATCTCTATTCCAACCAAACTCTATTACATCTAAACTCATATCTCAAAAAGTCTGCTCTCAACCCATTTCCTCAATCAACAATGCACAAATCAAGAAACCTAGTGCATCAAAGAAACAATCCAAGCCTATTAATTTTAAATTTAACACCCCTACAAAAATGCCTAGAAGGTATATCACAAGATCACAGGGCTGGAGGAAACAAACAAGCAAGGAGCCAGTTCACTTGAATGTTGATAGATCATGTGATTCTTATAGGTCTGCAGAGGACAGTTTATACAAGCCACACATGCCACTTGACTGTGTGGACTCAAGCAGTAACAACGATGACGATGTTGGTCCTAACAGCGATAGGAGAAAAAGGAAGACTGGCAATGATGATGATAAAGGCAAGAAAAAGGCTATTAATGATGAAAATATTTTTCGTCCCCCTTCAATGGATGCATCTGATTATGAGAAGGAGGTAGATGATGATGAAAAAGAAGAAAACTTGCAATGTATGTAAAGTATATTTTTTTATTATAATTAATGTGTATATGTATTGATTTTATTCTTTTTCTGTTGGTGATATAATGCATGAATCTGTATGGCAGTGTCTTTTTCTGATGATAATTGAAAATCTGATGAACTGAAGACTCCACAAGACTCTAAGGATGATGCAGACCCACCTGTGAATCCCATCTTCAATGTTGCTGCCAAGTTTGGACATGTGAGGTTAGAGCTAGGTATGAAATTTACCATTAGGAATGCTTTTAAGAAAGGGGTTAGAAATCATACATTACAAGAGGGTAGGGGTGTTAGGTACAAAAAAATGACACTACTAGATATAGGGTGGTATGCAAGAATGAAGATTGTCCCTGGATGGTGTTTTGTTCTCATAACAAACCGAATGGATATTGATAGATTAAGACTTTTAATGATGATCATACATGTGATAGAACTTTCAAGAATAGATGTGCAACTAGATCTTGGGTAACTGATGTACTTGTTAAGAAGGTTAGGAAGCTCCCAACATTTAGACACTGTGAAGTTTTTAATTACTTTAAAGCAAAAATTGGAATACAATTGTCTAGAACTATAATTACAAGAGCTTTGGGTGATGCAAGAAAAATAGTGAGGGGTGATGAAGCTGCAGAATATGCTAAACTCAGAGATTATACAGAAGAGCTATTGAGATCTAATCCGGGTTCAACTGTCAAGTTAGGTGTTAGTCCGATGCCTAACGGAGAAGGTGTATTTGAAAGGTTTTATGTCTGTTTGCATAGATGCAAGAAAGGTTTTGTGGGTGGCTATAGATCCTTGGTAGGACTTGATGGAGCTTTTTTGAAGATCTATTATGGAGGTTAGTTGCTGTGCGCCATGGATCAGGACGCAAATAATCATGTGTACCTAATTGCATGGACAATTGTTTATGTTAAAAACAAAGACAATTGAAAGTGGTTCTTGAAGTTCTTGCATAAAGACATTTGAATGATGAAAAGACTATAATAACCAATAAAAATATTATAATATCATTATTCAATTAATAAAAGGTTATTATTTTTTTAGTGTATTTTTATTATGTTCTAAAATTGCATTATAACATATGTACTAATTTTTTAATGATTTGCCTAATATGTCTGTAAGAAGTAAATTACAATATTTGCATGTTTAACATACAGTATTATTTCAATTTCAATAGTTACACTAAACATAATTATCTTACTTTAATGAAAACTTATTACTATGGTATTAAGTTAAAATGTATTTTTAACTAATATTTATTGTTAATTTAAATAATTAAACTTGTTATTAATTAACATGAAAAAGGAATTTATATTGTATTTATTATCAATTATGATTATTATATTATTTTATAAACATTATTAAAATATAAAACATTATATAAATATTAACATAATTATTTTTTTCTACACTCAGGGTGACTATAAAATTTTGGATTTTTATTAAGACTTCGAATCAAATTTAAAAATAACAATTTCTTATTCTAATACTTTGTTAGCATAATTACTTTGTCATTCACATAAGCTTAAACAAGGGTATCTTAGTCTTCTTGTATCTGTTAACAATCTCAAATTCTCAAAAATATAATTTCTTATGAACCAAGAATCCATGATGAAGATCATCTTTTAGGTCTATTAAATTCTATTCTTTGGATTTAAATCTAAAAAAAAAAAATTGTGGTCTAGATATAACGTAAAAAATTGCATTCGGCCATATTATACAAACCAAATGAGCCAATGTATATATGTTCAAAATAGTCCATTGGGCAGGCATGGATAGTTTCTTTCATTTTTATCCTCTTTTTTGGATACTAGTTTAATATATATGTCAATTTTGTCTGGTTATATCAAATATCAATTGCTTTTTTTTTTTGGGGTTAAGATAAGGGGTCAGAAGCCCAAACAACAAAATAAACTACACTAAATTAATCATTCTGGACCAAGAAGTCCCAGTAACATCACTAAATAAACAAAGGTCGATCCCTAGGACAGGGAAATTCCATATCATGAGGTTTTGTTCTTTCGTCACTCTAAAATTGGCGAGAAAGTCTGCACACACGTTAACTTTGTGATAGACAGAAAATTGATCCTCTCAATTTTTTTTAATATTTGAGACAATAAAATTTAATTTTTTACCATTAATTTATAAGTGGGATCAAAAATAAATATGAGAGAGAGCAATAAAAAGTTAGATTAAATAATTGACACTATCCAATTTTTTTCCACTGAAAAAGATCTGCTCCCGTGATAGACATGCTCAATCCTAACTTACCAACCCTTGTGAAAGAGTTCGGGAATCCTGTAGTAGAGAATAGACCCAAAATCCCTCTTTTAAGGTAGAATTTTTGACATTATTTATTACTGCACTTGAGTCACAATCAAGCCAAATTCTTCTGAATTCCATCGTTCAGGCTAACTCTAGGCCCGTGTATACCCCTCCAAAGTTCTGCAAGGTATGCGGAATAGACACCCAAGTTCCTAAAAAATCTCATGATCCATCTTCTTTCGCTATTTCTTAGAATACCATTGCAACCCGTCCTCCCTGGATTATCCTTTACTGTCCCATCTGTGTTTATTTTAATCCAATTACTTTGTGGTGGTTGCCATTTGGTTCTGATAGCCATTCTTCTCTGAGTATTGGTCCCAACAATATACTTTTCAAAAAAAATTTAGAACTTGAATTCACTTTCTTCTCTTCTAATTAATTGCCTTGATTACTTTTTAGTTTAATCTCCTTGCTATTTAATTTTTTATTATACGTTTATCATAGCCAATGATAATGCACTTGATTGTGATTCCAAGAGAAAATGACTTGAGCCTAAACTCCCGGTTATTGATTTAAATTGTGACATTTTAAACTAAACTTTGATAGTGTTGAATTCTGATTGAGGACTACATCTACAACGAATTTGAGCTTTAAAACATATGAATATCTAAACTGGTTCTTAGAACTCATCAAAGAATATACAATAAAAACGAACTACTGCATTGCTAAACAGCAGGAAAGGTAAGCAGAAATTAGAATTCCATCAGCAAGCACCAATCTAGAGGAAATCTGGAACGAAATTTGGGATATGAGGGTACTGCAAATGATCAAAGTTTTCCTATGAAAAGCTTTATACAATATCCTAATACCAGTCAAATCCAAACAAGTTAAAAAGAAAATTACTAACTCTAATGTGTGTCCGGTGTGTCTGCAGGAGGAGGAAGAAACAGTGGAGCATGCACTTCTCTTGTATGGCTAGAATAGGGTGGCCTAGTTCAATTCTCAAGCTCAATGCACCCCCAACCAAACAAAATATTTTCACAATGGCAGTTTGGTACTAAGAAACTCTCATCAAAACAACAAGAAGGAACAGAGAAACGGCTGAGAAAAATTGGAGTAGAATAAGGATCATTGCTTGGGCAAATTGGAAGACAAGAAATAAAAAAGTTTTCAAGCACACAGATCCTAATCCAAATACTACTCTAATTTATGCCTAGTTTTTAAAACAGGAAATCAGATCTGCTATGCAATCCCCTAGAATTACAGCAAGCGACAAGAGGAAAGTGAAAAACAAACCTATTTAGTGGAGAAACCGCCCCCCATCAAGCTGGACCAAATTGAATATCGACGTAGCATTCTCCCCCATTTCCTGAATAGGAATAGTGGCGACGGCGATATGAGATAGCAATGGTAACGTAAAAGGTAGTACAACAATTAAATTCAAATCTAATTCAACCATTATGGCAAAAGCAACGGCGGTTAGAGAGGCCGCAACTAGTTCATGCCATCAAATCTGGATG
This sequence comes from Arachis duranensis, assembly GCF_000817695.3. Lineage (NCBI taxonomy): Eukaryota > Viridiplantae > Streptophyta > Magnoliopsida > Fabales > Fabaceae > Arachis > Arachis duranensis. The sequence continues at coordinate 102,016,369 of NC_029772.3, read as the reverse complement.
CTCAATTTGGGACATTGATTCCATTCTTCAGGATATCAGGATCATTAGAGAAAGAAATCCCAACGGTGGCATTGCATGGATTCCTCGAGCTGGAAACAATCTCACCCATACATTAGCGCAGCTTAAGCTCCAAGATTAACTAAATAGCAACTAGTTCTCCCTTTCCCTTGTTTAGATAGCAAACGTTATGAGGGAGAAAAAGCTAGGCATCAAGAATAGTAGGTTTCAAAAAAGTAAGAGGGCACTTACAAAGGCCAATTCGTGCAGAGTAGTGGATGTAGTCCTTATCGCATCGGAGTTCATACACGGTGTCAGACCAGATCAATGCAGTGTAATGGGTATGGTTCTTAAAGCATAGTGTCCTCAGATAACAGCAAACTAGATTGCTGCAATGGAGTCCAGCGATGGCCTTCCCCAGGCGACTCCAACGTGACAATGTTGGCCACATCCTTGTGGCTTCATCACAACTAGAGCAGTGTAGTCCGGCGGGGCCTCTCACAGTTGTTCAGGCGCTACAGAGTGGGCCTCCTCCCAGCGGCTCCAATGGAGACATCCTTTGGCTCACTGCAATCTGCATCGTTTTCTCCTTCTTGCCAATAGTGTATCTCTTATGTTTTACTTCGTGAGATAGTTAAGATTTGACCCGACCGATTTGACCGAAAATTCGATTACATGATCACTTGGCCAGCCGAGCCAATGGTTTGACTGCTTAAGCATTGGACCCGATGAACCTGGACATGTTTCACTAAAACCGGTGACCCGACCGATTTATATTACCTGGACCGGGCCACGTTTAATTTTTTATATGAAAACAGTGTCGTTTTCGTTTCAGTTTCACACCCCCTAGTGTCCTAATGCTAAATTGCTAATCACCCACCTCTCTCTTATTTCTTAGTCTCTTTCTTGCACTCTCTCCCTCAAGCTTTCTCTCCTCTCTCACGGCTACCTCTCTCGTCTCCGGTATCTTGTTTCTCTCTCGGTCTGGATACCTCAAGCTCTATCACCGCCTCATGGTCATCGCGCTCTGTCGCTGGCTCAAGGTCATCGCACTCTGTCACCGTCTCAATCTCAGTCGCCGCCTTCATGCGCTCGGGTGGTGGTCAACTAGTCATTGTTGTCTTCTTGCTTCATCTGTCAGTTGGTCCTTGGGCAGGTGGTGCGGAATTTATAACCCACACTTATTAACCGGCAAGTGCACCGGGTCATACCAAGTAATACCTTACGTGAGTAAGGGTCGATCCCACGAGGATTGATGGATCAAACAACAATAATTGATTGATTGGCTTAGTTAGGCAAGCAGAAATTGGTTTTGAGATGTTTAAAAGGTTTAAGTTTGAATTCAAAATATCAAAAGTATAGACAATAAAAATAAAATGTGGATACACAGTTAAGGCTTCAGAGTTATCTATTTTTCTGGATTAACTTTTCTTACTAACTATTTTAATTATGTAGGATTTAATTTATGGCAAACTATATGTGACTAGACCCTAATTCCTTAGACCTTCCTAGTCTCCTCTAAAATTCATTAACTGCCAATTCCTTGGTCAATTAATTCCAATTAGAGGGTAAAAATCAATTTTCAGTTATATGCCACAAAAACTCTAATTACCCAAAAATAAGGAGATTATATGTCACGTATCCCATTAAATCCAAATAATTAAAATTTAGAAGAATATGTTTTCAAGCTGTTGTTCAAGTAAAGAGCTTTTCCAAGTTTTACAAGAACTCAAATAGAAAGAGGGTCATACTTCCGTTCCACCCAAATTCATAAGATAAAGAGCGAAAACAATTCTTAAATATAAATCCAAAACATAAATTAAAATAGAAAAAGTAATAAAATCAATCCATACAAATAGACAGAGCTCCTAACCTTAACAGTGGAGGTTTAGTTGCTCATGGAATGTAGAATGTAAATTTGTATAGAATTTCCTAATGAAATCCCTCTAATGTAATGTAATGTCCTAATAGAAAAGAAGTCTTCCCTTTTTATAACTAATCCTAATTAATTTAAAATCTAATTATCTAAAAATAAAAATAATATCTTTTCCTAAAAGATAAGATTTGAATTTAAATTTGAATTAATTAACAGATTTTCAGTTTGATGGGTGAGGAATCTTGGGACATTGGGTGAATAAAAAGGTGGTTTTGTATTATTATTATTAATATTGGAAATTGGGTACATGCTCATGTATTGATCAAATGTATAGACCTTATGCATTGATGCTCTTGTATATAGAAAGAAAAAAATGAGAAAAAAATAAAAGAAAACGAAAGAAAAAGAAAAGAAAAAAAAATAACATGGAAAAGGAAAAGAAAAAAAAAATAAAAAAAGAAAGAAAAAGGAAGAAAAAGAAAGAAATAAAAAGGGGACAAAATGCCCCAAAGCAAAGTGTAGTCCAATAAACTCAATGCATATGTGTTGTGAAATAAAAAGGAATACATGAGTATGTGAAAAAGTGAGAAAAAATGGGTAGTTAGAGTAGAACTTAATTGTATAGGATGTCATAGGTTAGGTGGGAAGTCTAAGCTTATCAAAGATTCAAATTTCAAACTCACTTAACCAAATATGCATCCTACCTTGACCCTAGCCCCATTACAACCTATGAAAAGACCTCATGATATATGTATGCATGCATGAAATATTTGTTGATTGTTAGAAGAAAAACAAATCTTAGAAAGCATGATTAGGAGAGAATTGAGTGAATCAACCCTAAACACTTGAGTGAATAGAGTGCAAATACATCCGGTGAGGGTTCGATTGCTCAATTACATGTCTCCACCCATGATCATCTCCTTTCATGCAAGTTTGTAAAAATATTTAATAGCTCAATTCAATTGTGGTTCGGCATGGTTGTTAATACCTTTTGCCCTTGTGCTTATATATGCTTCTTGGGAATTAATTTATTTTGACCAAGCAATTGCATTCATGTAGATAGTTGCATATAGGTAGATTGCATTTAGTTAGTTCCATTGAATAAATGCCATACCCTTTGCTTCATTCTTGGTTTTAGCATGAGGACATGCTTGGTTTAAGTGTGGGGAGGTTGACAAACCCCATTTTGAGGGTTTATCTTGTATTGATTGTTGGGGATTTTATAACCTTTTACCCACATTTATTCAATGAAATAGCATGGTTTTATAACTTCTCCCTTAATTGTGCTTAAGAGTGAAAACATGCTTTTTAGGACTTAAAATAGCTAAATTTAATTCACCTTGATTCCATTAGATGCCTTGATATGTTTGTTAAGTGATTTAAG
>NC_029772.3:102011476-102011961 GCF_000817695.3 Arachis duranensis | reverse complement strand
TTTTGCCCTCTCTTGCTATCATGAATTCTCACTTTGGCTATGAGTGTGATTACAATTATGTTGTAGGTGATGAGAACTATAATGAAGTTGTGTATCAAGGATGGGACAACCAAAGGTGGGAGGAGCCATATGCATATGATCAATCCTCATGGCAACAACCCCCACCAATGCACTATGAAGAAGAGCCATTCTATGATGCATACCAATCAAATGGCTATGGTGAATCTCCTTGTGATTTTCAAGAACCACCACCATATGCCTATGAGTCATATCCTCAACATGAACTTCAACCACACTTACAAGCCTATTTTCAACAAACACCTCCCTATGACCATGATCCTTATCCATCACACCAACCAACTTTTGAACCATATGAGCCATACATGGAACCACAATTCCAAGATTACTACTCCCAAGAACCACCTCAATACACACCACCACCTTACCAAGAAGAACCACCTTCCTATAATGAACCCTTTCTCCAA
>NC_029772.3:102010427-102011104 GCF_000817695.3 Arachis duranensis | reverse complement strand
CCAATGAATTTGAAAGTGATGTGGAGGTAGATTTCTCTCAACCTCCCATTTATGACTTGAGTGATGGAGAAGAGTTAGATGAAGTTGATGAACAAAGGATTGAGAATGAAGAATTTTATGAAGAGGTGGAGATTGACAAGGAAGCAAACAAGGGAGTAGAGCTTGCAAGCACATTGGAGATACCTCTCCCCAAGCCACCACCATCCACTCTCTCATTCAAGTGGGTAAATTCCTTATACTCAAGCTTTATTATTCCCCTTGAATATGGTTCACTTGAAACGGATGGTCAACTTAGATATATTTGTGGCTTTAAGAGTAAAAAGGAGATGGTTAGTGGTTGGAAATTCCATCCTAGGTTCACCATGGTTACATGTCCAAAGCTTGATAGCAAATGTTGGTATATAACTAGAGTACATGGGTCTAGAAGGATGTTTGGTTACTTTGTTGAGAATTCACCCTGCTCACCACCCACATGGATTAATGATAATCAACTTCAAGATGGGTGTGAAGACAAAATATGGGATCCGGGAACACATGAGGATCAACATTGGGAGCCCATGGTTTGTGAAGAACTCCATCAAGGCTTGGAGATATTAATCTTGAATGATGGAGCTTATTGGAAGTCCAAGCATTGGTGGAAGTTCCAAGATGAATACAAGCACAAGCCACCTTGAGAG
>NC_029772.3:102008361-102010274 GCF_000817695.3 Arachis duranensis | reverse complement strand
GAAAATATACCAAAAATTTTTTGAAAAACAGAGCACCATCCACGCGTACGCGCACTGCACGCGTACGCGTACATTGAGCATTTTCGACCATCCACGCGAGCACGCCATGCACGCGTACACGTGGGTTGAGAAGTTCCACCTTCCATGCATTAACCCGAGAGTTAGGCCCGCACTGTGCGCGCGCTGTGCCTTTGGCACAACCCCACTTGCGCGTACGCGCACATGACGCGTACGCGCCACTCTCGAAATAAACCATCCACGCGAGCGCGCCATGCGTGCGTACGCGCGGATGCCTTTCCTACACCACATTTCCTTTCTTCTCCTCTTTCCATTTCTTTCCTTCTCCTTTCTTCTTCCCTCCTCCAATCCCTCATCCAACACTTCCAAACACCATGGATAACCACTTATTTTAGTTAGTTAATTAGTTAGTTGGTTAGTTAATTAGTTAGTTTTAGTTTTGTTTTCATTTTATTTTCTCTCCTTTTATCACAAGTGTTGGATTATTGACTTTGTTTACTATGCATTGCTTCCCCCTTATTGCCTAAATGCTAATTTAGCATTAATGTTTTTAGATAATCTTTGTTGGATCCTATGATTGAGGTTATATTTTGCTACTTGGTCTTGAGTTTTTCATGCTTATCTTTTGGAAAATACCAAGTGACGAGAATTGCCTTCGAGCTTGTAACTCTTCTTGAATTACGTGATTTGGCCACCATGTGATTTGAGCCTTATTTTGTGATTAGGCAACCTCTTGATAGATGATGTTGTGCATTTACCTTAATGCATTGTATTTTATGATTATATGCATCCATATGTGTTTGGCTTGAATGCTTTCATGCTTCTTTAATGCTTATTTTGCCTTACAAGTTCACTTAAAGCATCTCAAGCATAGTAGAATGAGTAAAGTGCATGCTTCTTTTGTGACATAACTTTTAGGCTAATGTGTGTTCTAAACCGCGCAATTTAGAATTCACACACCTAGTATTTCTTAATGTCACACTAATTCACTCACTCAATTCTAGTGATTTACCTCACTCCAACAAAGTATGCTTCCTTGATTTTGTATTGTCTCATCTTATGGTGTTATATTTTTGTTTTTCATGATAAATGCACCACAAGCAATAACGGAAGCAAGACTAAGAACACGTAGCAATCCGGAGAATCGCCGTACCCCCTTGCTCATCTTTGAGTGCACCGAGGACGGTGCAAACTTTTAAGTGTGGGGAGGTCGTCCGACCGTTCGGCGATTTTGGGTAATCCCAACACTTTTGCATTTCATTCTAGGATTTTATGGTTTTTACTTGCATTTTCTTATTTTTGCATACATATACACAATAAGTTTAGTCAAAATAATGAAAATTTTCAAGATTTCTATCTATAGGGCACCTCAATTGATTTGAGTAAAAAACTTTTCATAGAACTTGCTTGAATTATATATATTATGGATCATGTTTTTGAGCTAAGAACACAAGCAAGTGAGATTTGAGCCTAATAGTGTGGTTACATCTTATAACCACTTATTTTCCTTCTTGTGTGCATTATTCTCTTTCTATAATTGTAATCTTTGATTTGTTTGATTCTTTATGTCCATTATTTTGTGTATTCATGCATTCATATGATTGAGGCCATCATTTCATTAGCTCACTTATCCAAATAGCCAACCCTTTTATAGTCCTTTGTTAGCCAATTTGAGCCTACGATTAACCCACTTGTTCTTAATTTTAGCACATTACAAGCCTAAAGCGGAAAACAATAAATGTCCTTAATTTGGATCTTTGACTAGCTTAGGCAAGTGTGTGTGAGTACCATTCAAGTGTGGGAATCTTGGGACATTGGGTGAATAAAAAGGTGGTTTTGTATTATTATTATTAATATTGGAAATTGGGTACATGCTCATGTATTGATCAAATGTA
>NC_029772.3:101964418-102007397 GCF_000817695.3 Arachis duranensis | reverse complement strand
TGCTATTTAAAGCCAAGGATTGAAGAGCAAAGGGGGATTCCAACTCATTAGTTCATTTTTCACTCATTAGGATTAGTTTAGAACTAGTTTCTAGAGAGAGAAGCTCTCACTTCTCTCTAGAATTAGGATTAGGATTAGGTTTAGTTCTTAGATCTAGATTTAGATTCATCTTCTTCTACTTCTATCTTCTCAATTCCTTGTAGTTACATTCATTCTTCTCCTATTCTTTTGGTGTAATCTCTTTTATGTTGTTCTTATATTTTGTTGTAGATCTAGTATTGTTCCTTCCTTTTTCTTTCAATTCAATAAGAGGTAATTCACAATAATTGTTCTTCTTTACTTTTCTATTGTTGATCTCTTGTTTTTGTAGTTGTAGATTCCTTTAATTCTTGCATTTAATAATGTTCACTTTTATTGCACTTTATGTGTTTGATGAAATGTCTCTTCTAGATATAGTATAGATTTTGTTCCTCTTGGCCTAGGTAGAGTAATTAGTGACACTTGAGGTATCTAATTCCTTTGTTGATTGGTAATTGGAGAGATTGCTAATTGGTTTGGAGTGCACTAAAGCTAGTCTTTCCTTGGGAGTTGGCTAGGACTTGTGGCTCAAGTCAATTCATCCACTTGACTTTCCTTTATTAGCAAGGGTTAACTAAGTGGTAGCAATGAACAATTCTTATCACAATTGAGAAGGATAACTAGGATAGAACTTCTAGTTCTCATACCTTACCAAGAGCCTTTTATAGTTGTTAGTTTATTTTCATTGCCATTTACTTTCATGTCTCTTATCCAAAACCCCAAAACAACTCAAACCAATAACAAGACACTTTATTGCAATTCCTAGGGAGAACGACCCGAGGTTTGAATACTTCGGTTTATAAATTTAGGGGTTTGTTTTAGTGACAAACAACTTTTTGTATGAAAGGATTAATGATTGGTTTAGAAACTATACTTGCAACGAGAATTCATTTGTGAATTCTAAACCATCAAAAATCCAATCGTCACTTATCCTCAAGTAACCAAAACTAATATAAGCTTAGGATGTGAATTTGCATGAGAATGAGAGTTTGATTAAGCTCATGTCTCTTCTCATAGTGGGGTTTACAACTGCAATCCTGAATAGTTTTGGCATCTCACTCTCCTTTTAATCAGAAGAATGTTAATGTCATTCGGATTTAAAATCCGAATGATATTATGAATTCTCTGATCTTTACATTTCAGTTTAATCCTTGAACACAACAACATTTACTTTAATTTATTTTTCTTTGGTGCTTTGCACCTTGAGCCTAGCCGTGACTTTAAATATTTTGTCTCAAGAGTTACTTGACACAAAAACACCACAAGCACTTAACTGGGAAACTTTCTTTGAGTTCTGATTTTTCTTTCAGTTACTCCCAAACAGTGGTGCTCAAAGCCTTTGGCATACTCTGTTAAACGCACTTGGTCTCAACTCTAAGTGTTCTGTCTCAAGGATTACTTGACACAATCACACCACAAGCATGTGACTATGGAAACAACTCTTTGAGCTTTTAATCATGTCTGACTTCCCTAGTCATTGATGCTCAGAGCCTTGGACCTTGCTTTTATTATTATTTATTTATTTATTATTTTTTTCTTTTGCTGTTTCTTTTGCTTCAAGGATTAAATTTTTGTTTATTTCAGAGAAGTCATAATAATTCTCTAAATTCATGTTCCTTATACATCAACATCCCTTGATTCAGATTCAAATATGCACTGTTCATATCATGCATTCAAAAATCACAGAAAATACCACCACATTTAAGTAAATAAGACTATTCTTAGAATTAAACTCAATTTCTCATGCAATACATCACTTCTTTTTCTTTTCTTTTTAGATTCAAGTTCAGTGAGTGGTACATGAAACATCTTTTCAGCATTAAAGAAATAAAAAAAAACTAGTCCTAGAATTCTAACTAATAAAAAATCATGCAACAAACAAAGCAAAATAGCAGAAAGCCAGAACATAACATAGCAAAAAGAGGGGAGGAATAAAAATGAAAGGAACTCAACCACCTTAGTTATCCTAGCGGTCGCTTTATTCTTCAGGTTGTGCTCCTCCGTGAAGATGATTCGTCTCCCTTTTGTGCCAGAAAACCAATAAGTGCAGCGTCCAACAACACCAAACTTAAAGGTTTGCTTGTCCTCAAGCAAAGAAGTACTGAAAATAGAAGAAACAATTATTAAGAGAAGAGATAAATAAGAGGAGAAAAGAATAAGAGAGAATTAGGATTGGGAGAGAGAGAGAGAAAGAGAACTGGGCGGCGCAAGCGACGCGGCCGCATGGGGCACGCGTTCGCGTGATTGCGCTTTAGTTAGTTGACGCGGTCGCGTCAGTCACGCGGTCGCGTGACCCATGTTATGCTTCGGGCGCGAGTGCAGCCTCGCGCCTGCACAACTCTCTGTTCGAATTTAAAAATTTGCCAAATTTGGGGTGACGCGATCGCGTGGGGCATGCGATCGCGTGAGTGGCTTCAGAAGGGAATGACGCGGACGCGTCGGCGACGCGTTCGCGTGATAAGGATTATGCGTCTAGCACCAAGCCAGCACCACTCCAGCACAATATTTGGTTGTGCACCCTTTTTACGTCGAAAATCAGGGCACGCGGCCGCGTGGCTCACGCGGTCGCGTGGGAGGCTAATATTCCCACATGACGTGGACGCGTCGGCAATGCGGTCGCGTGGGGCGATTTGTGCCACTGGCACGCCTCCAGCCACGCTCCAGTGTGACTCTCTGTTCGTTTTTATTTTCTCCCCTCTCCTTGCGACACGGACGCGTCGCTGATGCGGTCGCATCGCGTGGCATTTCTTTTTTTTATATATAGCTTGAGGTGTTTGGTTCCTGGGAGAACATAGCTGCATGATCAGAAAATTAGTAAGAACTCAATAAAAATAAAATAAATGCGAAAACTACTACTACGAAAAACAACTAAGAATGAAAAGAAACGATCATACCACGGTGGGTTGTCTCCCACCAAGCACTTTTAGTTAAAGTCCTTAAGTTGGACATGTGGTGAGCTCCTTGTCATGGTGGCTTATGCTTGTACTGATCCAGGAATTCCCACCAATGTTTGTAATTCCAATGGCTACCGGGATCCCAAACTAGGCGCATAACGCCTTTGAGCAAGTTGAAGTAAGTGACAAGGCCCCAATAGTGTTGATTGTGGGAATGAATTCCAAGATCCCAAATCTTGCTTTTACGTCTGTCTTCTTGTGGATCACCATTATTTCCACCTGGTGGCAAGCAATCTGAATTCTCATAGAGACATCCAAACAACCTTCTAGACCCATTTAAGTGAGCTCTACACCAATCCTTGCACTTCGATTTGGAGCATGCAACCATATTGAACCTTGCTTGATAACTCTTACCACTAAACATCTTCCTCTTACTCTTAATGCCACAAAGAGCTCTAAGTTGACCATCCGTCTCTAGTAGCCCATATTCAAGTGGGAAAGTAAGGATTAAGGGTAGAAATTTTATCCATTTGAATGTTGTATTGGATGGTGATGGTGGTTTTGCAAGCTCCACTCCCTTGTGTTCTTCTTTGAATTCTTCTACCTCTTTGCAAGCTTTCTCAATTTCAACATCTTCCTCTTGGTAGCTTTCTTTTAATGCAATCTCTTCTTCATTACTTACCAAGGGCATTGGAGGTTGTGCATCTTCCTCTTCTTCTAATTGCTTGCTTATTTGGCTCATTTGCACTTCCAAGTTTCTTATTGAGGCTCTGGTTTTCTGCATAAAACTTTTCAAGATTGCTTCCAAATCATTGTTCTGTTGGGACTGAGAAGACTGAAACTGGTGGTTATTAGAATTATTCTGTTGAAAAACACCCTGAGAAGTATGATTAAAATTTTGTGGCCTCTGAGGTTGCTCTCTCCACTCAAAATTTTGGTGTTGGGTGTTGATAGTTAGGACTTGCATGCCACTCATCTGTTGAGTAAGTAGACTTAATTGCTAAGTCATAAGCTTGTTCTGGGCAAGAATAGCATTAAGAGTTTCTACTTCCATAACACTCTTCTTCTGAGAAGTCTCAATATCTGACGGTGGCTGTTGACATGGGTAGAAAGATGATAGTTCTTGGTAGTTGGAACATGGAGCACTGAAGTTTCTTTGGTTTTGGCTTTGCCAACCAAAATTTTGATAGTTCCTCCATCCACCATAGTATGAACCACTACTTGGATATAAGTAGTAACCCATGTGATCTCTTTCCATTATTTTTCCTTAGCACAAAACACCAAAAAGGATTAAACGCACCATGTGGTAAACAGGAAAGCAAAGAAAACAAAACATAAATAAAATTTTTTTTAGAGAAAAATTACTAGGGGACACCAAACTTAATTTCAGAAATTAAGAAAAATATTTGTGCTATTTAAAAATTTTTTAAAAAAAATTTTATTAAATATTTTTTTATATATATTAAAAGGAAAAAAAACAAAAAGAAAAGAAAGAAGGAAACGTGACAGGGGAGGGTGGACAAAAGAAAAAAGAAGGAAGTGTAAAAAGAAAAAAATATTAACATAAAAAAAAGAGTTTTTTTTTGAAAAATAATAAAACAATTTTTTTTATAAAATTAAAATTAAGACGCCTAATCTAAACAATCAAACAACTAATAGTTGTTAATCACAATCAATCTCCGACAACGGCGTCAAAAACTTGGTGCGGAATTTATAACCCACACTTACTAACCGGCAAGTGCACCGGGTCGTACCAAGTAATACCTTACGTGAGTAAGGGTCGATCCCACGAGGATTGATGGATCAAGCAACAATAATTGATTGATTGGGTTAGTTAGGCAAGCAGAAATTGGTTTTGAGATGTTTAAAAGGTTTAAGTTTGAATTCAAAATATCAAAAGTATAGACAATAAAAATAAAATATGGATACACAGTTAAGGCTTCAGAGTTATCTATTTTTCCGGATTAACTTTTTTTATTAACTATTTAATTATGTAGGATTTAATTTATGGCAAACTATATGTGACTAGACCCTAATTCCTTAGACCTTCCTAGTCTCCTCTAAAATTCATTAACTGCCAATTCCTTGGTCAATTAATTCTAATTAGAGGGTAAAAATCAATTTTCAGTTTATATGCCATAAAAACTCTAATTACCCAAAAATAAGGGGATTATATGTCACGTATCCCATTAAATCCAAATAATTAAAATTTAGGAGAATATGTTTTCAAGCTGTTGTTCAAGTAAAGAGCTTTTCCAGGTTTTACAAGAACTCAAATAGAAAGAGGATCATACTTCCGTTCCACCCAAATTCATAAGATAAAGAGCGAAAACAATTCTTAAATATAAATCCAAAACATAAATTAAAATAGAAAAAGTAATAAAATCAATCCATACAAATAGACATAGCTCCTAACCTTAACAGTGGAGGTTTAGTTGCTCATGGAATGTAGAATGTAAATTTGTATAGAATTCCCTAATGGAATCCCTCTAATGTAATGTAATGTCCTAATAGAAGAGAAGTCTTTCCTTTTTATAACTAATCCTAATTAATTTAAAATCTAATTATCTAAAAATAAAAATAATATCTTTTCCTAAAAGATAAGATTTGAATTTAAATTTGAATTAATTAACAGATTTTCAGTTGATGGGTGGGGACCACTTGCTTTGTCCATTCTGCAACTTCTAATCTGTGTTTTCTGGGCTGGAAAGTGGGTCAAAACAGCCCAGAATTCGCCTCCAGCGTCATTTGTATTTTTGCAGATCGCGCATGTGATGCGTTCGCGTCGTCCATGCGCTCGCGTCATTTGTGCAGATTCCAGTCCACGCGTTCGCGTCAGGCACACAATCGCGTCATTGCGATTTCTCCATTCCGTGCGGTCGTGTGAGCCACGCGTCCGCGTCGGTCTTCGCTGGTCATCTCTTTGATTTCTTCTTCTTCTCTGCAGAAACTTCATCAAATCCCTCCGAATGCTATCTAAAATAAATAAAATTGCACAAAACTCAAAATAGCATCCATAGTGGCTAAAATATAATTAATTCTTAATTAAACTCAACAAATTAGATGTAAATTCACTAGGAAAAGATAGATAAAATGCTCACGCATCAGCGGGTGAGCTTCAACTTCCTTCAGCCCTATTATTTTGTTTTTCAATTTCATTGGTGTAAATCATCAGTGCACCTTGAATTTGTTATTGAAAGTTAAATTCGTTGCTGAAATAATGATTTAGCTAATCTTTTTTTTGTTGCAAATCATATTTAGAGGTAAAATTTTTGTGGCTGAAAATAATCATAGTTGAATTTATCATTGAAAATTATTATTGAACTGAATTTGTTGCTGTAAGTTGAATTTGTTACTGTAAGTCAGTTGAATTTGTTACTAATCAATTTTTTTTGTCGGAAAACATTACCAAGTTAAATTTGATGTTGATTATCATCACTGAACCTTAAATTTGTTGATGTAAATAATCACTTAGCTAAATATTTTATTGTTGTAAAATTTTTTTTGTTTTTTCTGTTGTTAGAATTTCAAAAATATCTTTATCACAAACACCATCAAAAACACCACCATCTCAAGAACAAGCATCGTCAACTACTGAAATTACAACTAAAAAAGTTTATAACAATAGAGGGAATATTGATCGTGCTTGGGAGCATTGTAAACAAATTGTTGAAAAATCAGAAAAAATCACTATGATGTGTATATATTGTGACAAACCTATTAGAGGAGGTGGGATTAATCGATTTAAGTATTACTTGGATTTGATTTATCGATTGTGTTATCTTTCGCTCGTTCTTGTTCATTTCAATTGAGAAAGTATTTTGTACTAGTAACTAGTTTATTATCTCTTTTTACATCATTAGTTATGTTTAAGAACTGATACTTGATTATTATTAATATATTTGTGAAAACATATATTTTAACTTTTAATTTTAATTTTATTTTTATAATTTTATATTTTTTATTTAATTATGACCAGGTGAATTAGTAACTCGATAATCCGATAGTATAACCAGGTTAATTATCAGTTCAATTATGATAACTATGACTTTCCGTGAGAGAATTAATTTGAATGTAAAGTAAGGTTAACTTGGAGCATTGAGAATTTCGGTAGTGCTTAATGTTCGGTCGATTTGTCCAGCCCAGAACAAGCCCAAAAAAATTAGAGACAAGACAAGGTAACGGATGGATGAGGGTCTGTGTTTAACCATCTCTCTCGGGTTCGATACTCATTGAAAGATGGGAATGGAGCTTGCTTGCTTGCTTGGGAGGGTCGTCTACTTTGTCTCTGCTCGAGGGATTAGTTATTGGACTTTCGGCCTAATGGATACCCTGGTGTAAACAAAAAAAACATCACAACAAAACAAGATAAGGTGGACCGTGCTATCGTCTAAAATAATTTGAGCTAAATCCCTTGATTAAGCTAAATATAGATAATGATTTTGGGCTGTGAACATGGAAGACCGAAGCTAGTAAGAGAAGGAAGATAAGAAGTAATTTAGAATGACGAAAGAAAAAAAAATGCAGGGTGCCAAATCTTATTGGAATTGTTTTTGGGTCATGGTGGTTGTAATATTTTTAATTAGTAAATGTTTAGAATAAAATTTTCTGGTACAAGGTTCATTATTTTGTTATGGATCAGATGATAGCACTGAGGGTATCATGTGGATTGGACCAAGTTTGATTTTTTGTTCCCCATCGCAATTTAAGCCATTTTCAGAACACCCTCTTTTCTTCTTTAACAAAATTTAAGCCCATGTTGGATTCGTGAACCAAAAATAAGCCCAACTTAAAGATTAACTAAACCACCTCGTATTGGAATTGGATCAAGGCATCAAGCACTCAAGTGTCAAGACCCAAAAGGGAAAAGGAAAACTAAAATAAAATTGGGTTAAATAAGAGTTTGATCTTATCATAACGGATCCCTTCTCACAGGAATCAACTCCACAATAGTCGCCTCTTCGCCATTAGCTGCAGGAGAATTAGTGGTTATGGAAGCTCTAATTATGTTAAGAAATTTTTAGATGGAGAAGGTTATCATAGAATCAGATAATCAGATACTTGTTCAAGGCTTAAAGTCACATACATTAATTACAGATATTCAGGTTATACTAGATGACCTATTGTATTTAGTAAAAGGCATGCCTAATTGTGGTTTTACCTGGACACTCAGATAAGTAAACTTATTAGCGCATGAAGTCGTCAAATTCACAGGTCAGGGGTCTCTTCACCAAAATTGGATCACATTTATTCAGCCTTCCATCAAGAATATTCTTCGTAAGGACATTTTGGGCGTTTCAAGAATTGCAAATACATTATAAGTGTTAACAGGGAGTTTTTTGGGAGCCGTGGCGGATTCTATAGGTTGTTGTGGAGAATAACTTGGCGCTCCAGGTTACACTTCGGATTTGAGAGGCAGGCGTAGCAGATGAGACACGTGGAGTTAGGAGGGTGCTACATTGATGGAGGTGTTTACAGATGTGGGCTGTTTGACATTGATCTTGGATTTTTAGATTAGGTTGGTGGTAGAATGGTGAAGATGTGTCTGTTGCATGTGCGAATAACTAGCTTGACCATAATCAATGCAATTGGAAGGTTGTATTGAAGTGTTGTACACGAAGTGATGTGGTGTTTCTGCAGTACTGGATTGCTATTGCCGGTAGACGGAGGGGGTTAACAGCAGCCTTGAAGTTGCAGTTTCGCGCATGGCTCACGGCTGCGATGGCGGACCAACACTGTAGCATCAAGTTGTCACCAGTCGCCTAGAGTGTGCTGCGCAATCAGGTTGGGGAATGGAAGCTGCTGCAAGGGATGGAAAGTGCAGCGCCTCTCTCAGTCTCTTGCACAATCAGGATTGTCGTGGCAGCTTAGGAGTTCTGTTGGAGCCTGGGTTTTGTTGGCCCAGGTCTTAGTCCAAAAAAAAAAAGAGTTTGGTCTTATAAAAGTATTTGATTTTTTTTTTTAGGTTAAATAAGTGCTTCATTCTCTGTTTAGGGCATAATATTTATTTGGGTGAGTTTTTTTATAAAAAAAATTTAATATTTAAAAATCTATCATGTTTAAATAAATTAAATGAATTGTATTACTTAACACGATAATACATTATGAATCACATAATTCAAAATTAGTTATTAACACAGCATAAAAAATTTAACGGGATATTATATAGTATTTACTTTTTTTTAACTGAAGAAAATATATAAATAAATAAAGAGTGCAAGAGAAACATGGTCCATGAGCTAGTGGAGTGTCCACTTTCCATTAGCAATCTCAAAGTCAACTTAATAGCTGAAAAATAGTTCCACCCACAATTGAAGTATGAACAACATACATCTTCTTCACATTTAAAAAAGGTAAATAGTTGGGGAAAAAAATAAATAAAGTTTTCAAAACCAAATTAATTGATTTTCTAATAATAGAATCTAAATATCCATGACAAAGATAGACGCGCACATAAAGAAAAGAGAAAAAGAAGAAAGAATGGTATACAAAAGGAGTAAAAAAGTAAAAGTGAAGAAGTTATCTTCAAATTTAGTTAGTGTTCATAGGATGCCTCAATAACATTGAATCTTTGAGAAAGGAAGTGAAGTAGTTAAAGGACTTCATCAAACCAACACCCACTCTTGTTGAAAGTAACAAAAAATACACTAGAAACTAGAAAGTGAAAGAATATGACCTGTTGCAAAATAAGGTTTGAATTATATGGTAAGGTGTTCAAATTGAAAAAGAATAATATGATATAATTACAGCAAAGACCTAGGAGCACCACATACATGTAAAATTGTAAATGCTTCTTTCATTATATTAGTTTTCAAAGTCAACCCTTTTCACAAATCACACATAGTTTTCAAAGCCCCTTTATACTGTAACAACTAATCTTCAATATTAAAATGCATGTCTACTTCACACATTTCTTGTTAATTCATTGATGTGCCGTGCCGTTGCAACCGCTACTGACGAACAAATAAAATATTACAATATTATTAATAATCAATTTTCATATATCTATACTCATTCCTAATAATGGATGCATAATAATGTTTGATCAAACTTTGTAGGCCATGTTATAATTTTATTCGCATGACTAGAAGCTGTTTTTAATTTATTAATTATTGGCATCTTCATATTGGAATAGATTCTAAATTAAAACCACAAACAAAATGTGATGAAGCATACATTTATGTAAGAATAAATATTTTAATTTTGTCATTTTGTGGAGAAAGGATAAACGTATATAACAATTCTTTACTAGACAATTTTCTTTTTTGGGATCAATACATAAAATTACATTATATCATGATGAATAATAAAAAAAAAGAAAGAAAAAAAATAATAATACAAAAATTATGTGAACCTCTTTCAATGGTGCAATGGGTTTGGACCAGTTGGAACAAGGCGTTTATCAACACCATACCGTGGATCAATCTCGGCCGCGGTCATATGGCTCCGGTGGTGGTGGTGATGGCGGTGCCGGTGATGCCGTTGGTGGTGGAGAAATGGAGAGAAGTTGAATCTAGTGGTTGTTGCTAACATTTTCCTATGGGCAGAGTTGGTGATGAAGAAGGTGTCACCATTATTATTATTGGAGTTGAAAGCAAACCAGCCAAGAAAGAAAACAATGATCAAGAGCAAAGAAATCCAAAGAATGAAAGTAAGTACATGTTGGAATCTGATGATCATGCCCATGATGATGAAAAGGTACAAAAGGGTTGGAAAGATTGCATGGAAAGTGGAGAGAAAAAGAAAGGATTTTGATGATGGAATAATAATAATAATAATAAAAAGAAGAAGAAAAAGAAAAAGAATGGAGAGTTTTGAAGGTTTGACAGCTTGAAGGTGCTAAGTAGTATGAATAAGAAATGGTGCTACCAAAGTTTGACATGGGAGAGTGCTTGCTTCCATGAGACTTTAGCTTATAAATTATATAACATAATTTAATTTGAGAGAGAGAGAGAGAGAGAGTTAATATGGAAGGTGCAGTATATGCGGAGAGGAGGCAGAATTGTCGAGCATTCTTCTTCCAATGAAGCTTCCTTTGCGTTCAAGGAACATTCATATGCCTCATTAAGACCACAAACAATTAATTGTCAAACCTTCAATTATATATAACTTGCTTCTACCATATGACTATATATATAGGGCTACTACCACTTAGGTATATATTTTTACCACTATATCTATGTATATATCTAACAAGACCTCTTCTATTAAAATATAGAATAATATCATACAACTCAGGTCTTAGAATCTAATAGATAGTCATTACTTTAGTTTATCATAATAAAGGGATGACTCTTACATGATTATGTAGGAAAAATAAGTCATAAAGATAAATAAGATTAGATAGAAAAGCCAAAATATTCAAAACATGAAATATTAGGATACGTTTGATTTGTATTTTTATTTTTATTTTTGTTTTATTTTCAGAACTTAGGAAAAGAAATAATAGGTGAAAACAAAAAATAATTTTTTTTCTTTTTTTCTTTTTTTTCTATAAAATTCTAAAAATAAAAAAGATTGAAATAAATACAAATCAAACATACTCTTAAATTGTAAAACTAGTGAAAAAGATATTTTTTTAAGTTAGTAAAGTTAGGATAATTAAATTACTAATTGACATGAAGGAAGGAAATTCCAATTTTGTTGGGTTCCAAATACACAAGCATCTTGTATTGATCCAATCACTCTAATCGATTAAACATGTAACAGAGTCATTTTATATCAAAAAAGATAGAGATGGAAAGAATGGAAGAACATCTTGAAAGTTACTTTTGTCTAGTAGAATTTGGTGGGCTCTTAAATTTTGTCAAACCATGAGTTCTAAATTTCCAAAGCTCATGTGTGATAGACAAAGACACCTACATTAATACTAGTACTAGTTTTCAGAGCAAGTAAGCAACTGAAATTGATGAAAACAAAATGGAAACACAAGTGCCAAAAAAAAATTTATTTTTTACCATTATTATTAAAGAAAAATTATAAGCGACCTTACAATTACCTCGAAAGACAACAAGGCTCTCAACAAAAAATACTTTTTTCGGCCCTAATTTTTATTTTTATGAGACCTCTCTATCAATATTTTCTCTCTGTATTAATAGAATAAACTTACATGACATGTTAAACAGTTGATTTATCCATTAAGAATCAACTAGGATTAACAAATTTTTTTTGTTGTAAATTTTGTTGTCTTTTAAAAATAATTGTCAATGCTATTTAGTTTCTTTTTTATATTTTTTGTTACTTTTTTCAAATACATTAGCTAAATTTACGGTATAAAACTAAGAAATATTAGTGATTTTTAAATTGTTTTTACTTATAAAAAGTAAATAGATAATATATTAGTGATTAACGTGTCACATAAGTATGTTTTGAAAAAAAATTATTCACAGAGAGAAGAGCTAATCAATTCCAAAAAGTTAAATATCAAAGACAAAAAAGAAATCTTTTTTTATTAGGAGCTTCAAAATTCTTTGAAAAAATTATTCCAGGAATCGAAATAGGTATTTACCCTTATTATTATTACTACTACTACTTCTATAATTTTCTATTAAATATATGTTTCGTCTAAACGCACGTTATGGCAGCATGCTGTATAGTAGTCGGCAGAAAGAGAGAAAAAGAGTGATAAGATTATTTATTTTGACCACAATTTAATTTTTTTTAAAAAAAAAAGTATTGACCGACAATTGATTTATTTAATTTAAGGGAAAAAGAAAAGGAAGACTTACAACTATAATGTTTTATTTTCTATTTAATTCTTCCGTTTTAAGCATATAGTACTACATTACCTTGTTACTATTGAGTTGAGTTTTGACCTTCAACTTCAGCACCATCAAGCTGGCATTAAATATCTAGATCCGCTTCACATTATAGTTTTATATTAGTAATAATTAGTTATAATAAGGTTGTGAACTATATTGTGCCCATCCATATATTTATAATGATGTATATTCGTTGGAACACGCTAAAGTTGCATAGGAAAACAGAAAACACTTGCTTGAATTGTACTCTTCTATCAATATAATGCTTATTTTGATTGATTTGTATGTACGAATAAAAATCTTGATGAAATTTCCACATCTTATATTGTATATCCATCCCTCAAGAATTGAGGATGATTGAGCAACGGAAGCATGTTGCCTCGACAGGAATACACAATTTTTTCAGCTCAAATAATATTGATTGAAATGCTTTAAAAATTTGTATCTTGCTATGCCATTTCTGATTCTTCATCATGCTATTATTGTCTTGAAGCATTGAATAATCATATTTGTGTTGTAAAACTTTTACTATGTCGACAGATCAAAGACTAATCCATCGCAGATTGGAACTTTAAGAGTTTGTCACTGGCCAATGAGTTGCTACATGAATGAGTTGCTGCATGCACAAGGTAGGATTCAAACCCTCGACACTTGCTTAAGCGAACTAGTGAACTAACCACTAGACCAACCCAACTTGGTTTAATATTTTAAACAGTAATCTTGTAGTAAATCATGTTTGACTTTGAAGATGCAAGGGAAGAACGAACTAACTTCTGCCCATCTCTCTTAAAATCTTTGGGAAATGGGCAACTTGGGTGGATCTTGCAAGTTGGAAGCTTTGTTGAGAGAGAGAGAGAATTTGATAAATAGTAATGCCATCACAAAAAAAAAAAATGGTGTTTCTTTTTGGTTTAATTTAATGGTACAACTACACCAACACAATGAAATTAAGTTAAGAAGCATACTATTCTTTGAACAGCTATCTATAGTCTCAAAGCAGAGTTGTTGGTCATGAAAAATATGATGAATAACTTATGATTTTACCAACTATTTCAAAAGTCAACTACCACCAAGTCTCCTTTCTAAGTCACCACAGCAACATGCACAAACCCATAATAATATAATATGAACAGCTATCTATAGTCTTATGGTACAACATAATTTGCAAGCAGCATGACTATAATACGAGACCTTGTTCTTGCATATCACAAATAGGTTAGCCATTACTACATCATCCTGACTAGTTTTCTTTTTGTTTTTATTATTTCAAAGAAACAAAAATTCATTAACCTTCTTCCCAGTCGATGTCATCTTCGTCTTCCTCATCTGCTGGAGGTTCTTCCTCAGCTTGAACATTCAAATTCAAATCTGCAACCTTGAAACCTCCGTTTCCGTTGCCTTTAACAATGGACCCAGTGCACAAATGAGCAGACACATGATAAGATTATCAACCAAAGGAAAGCAACATATAAAGAAAAGGAAAAATTCAGAGAAATTTCTATTAAATTTTGGTGATAGTTGTCTTGGTAAAAAATTAGTTCGGATAAAAAATTATAAAAGCTACTTCTCAAAGTCAACCCTCAGATAAAGCTCCACATATGGATATGGCCATCCAAGAGACAATCATGCATACTAAGAATATACTTTCAATTAACCAAGACAAAAATCAAAACAACAGTATAATCAAATTCAGAATCAATCACATAAATTTCAAATGTTAATCATTGTTTTATTTAATTACTTTTTAAGGGGAGATGGGCCACTTCTCGTAATTTACAAATATTAGGAATCAGATTTATGCCGGTATGCAGGAGTTAAATTTTAAGGACCCAAATTTTAGTCTAATTATATCAGAAAGCTAAAACGATACCTCCAATTGGAGTCTCCTCCCACTCAGTACCATCATCCTCGGCATCGTCACGTTTTGATTTGACACCAACCTGACGGCCAGAAGCACTGCTAGAAGGATCAACTAATTCAGTTGTATTTAACAATTCTTGTTTCTTTTGCAATTCTTGTTGTTGCTGAAGTAAGGCAGCATAATAAGCCTTAATATACTCATCCTGTAAAAAATACACAAGGAGGCAGAGATCTTTAGCAAAAAAGCAGACGTTCAGATGCCTTTGGGAGACATGGGCTAGGTATAGCACAGAATTTGTTTAAAGCATGAAAAAAATAACAGCTCATATATAATTTCACAGGCCTGTAAACTCTTATTGTCATCTTGTTCAGTTGTTGACTTTTTGTCATCTGTGTGCTGTGCCGTTATGGAAGTTGAAGTCCCATCCATCTTTGTTTCTTGCTTCACTTCTCCGCGCTGTTCCTTTGTAAGAACCATCCCTGATCTGATCATCCATGGTGGCAAAACCTTTAGAGATGTACTTTCAGTTTCGGACTTAATACCCTCTCCTTTGCCTTCAGTTCCATTGAAGTCAACTACAACCTGCCCACATCGATCAATAGCCTACTTAGCATTTACAGCTTTTAACAATATTCTCAATGTCAAAATCAAGGGGTGCATAGAAGTTCGCACATTCATGATGGTATAACCTGAGTGCTATATATATATATGTCCTCCATATTCAATTATTATTAATTCATTTATGAATAATTTCGTGATAAAAGGTTAAAACTCATTCAACTATGGGCACATAACAGTAAATAGAGAAGGAAAAAGAAACAGAGAACCAAGATCTTCAAGGAAGTTGGCAACCATATTATAATAGACACTGGAAGATTTAAGTCTGGCCAATTTGATTGACTCTTTTTTGAATAAAATTAGCCATCTGCAGAAAAATGTTTTTTTTCTTTCTACCCCTCATAGTATATCTCAATTAATCCCAAAATAACTGCAATTCTATTCAACATAACCTATAGATTCAAATCCTAAGATAAAATTTGCTGCCTTGCATCTGCACAGTGGAGCTGGATCACCAAAACAGAAAACAATACATAAAAGTTGGAAAACAGAGGATAAAGAATGCAATGCGTCGTCACTTCCCAGCATGTTTGCATTCCAAAAACAATAACAAAACAGGAAAATGTTACCTTAGTATCTCCACTGTAAGGGATTGATGCTCCATTATATCCCATCTGAGACATTTTAGAATCAGCAGCATTGATATCTCCATTGGCAGCACGCCCTGCAGCACTAGCTCGTGCTTCCCATGCTTGAAGGCTGCCAAATTCTGGAACAGGCAAGTCTTTTACCCGACTGAGTTGGTCCATTAATGGTTTAAGTTGTACCTGCACTTACACAAGTACAATAGTCATCACAAACAAAATGAATTGTGAGGCATTAGCAACAATAAACAAAGACTATGTAAAATCTAACAAATGTGATGAAATCCACACAAAATTAAACCAACGAACAGCAATATCAAAGTTGCATTTGGACTTATAAACTGGACCATGTTTAAAACTCTTAAGGTCATTGAATTCCTTTAAACTTGCAAGTCTGTCGAGTTCAGCTACAAAGAGTGTCAGGCCATTTCTAAAGAAGCAAACATAGTACCAACAAATCCAGCTGCCCACTAAATTTAGGCCACCATAAAAATGTGGCCAGTCTTGAAATGACACCAATTTCATTCCTCTGATCCTCTCCTATACCCAGTATAGGAGAATGGAAAACAGGGTTCTCTTGGCCCCCTTGGTCTCCTCCTACTTTGAAGTTAGTGAGTTTCCAGTTGCATGTAATATGGGTTTCTCACATCAGTAAAATGAAAGAGTTTAAAAATTTATATAAATTAAAAAGAACTCGAAACACAAGATATCTGAAAGGAATTTTGATAAATAATCTCCTGCTACTGAAGTTTATGTGAGAAAAAAAAAATAAAGGGAAAGGAAGTTGGCTAGGACTTAAAACTGCAAGAGCTACCAGATAGATGGAATCATGGAAACATACAGAACCGACTACACAGTAGCAAGGAAATGGGAGGGAGGAGAGAATTCAGTTGTTACTGGAGAGGGATAACTTTTATATTCAAGTTCGGGACAGAGAGTGTATGCAAGCAGATGTGTACAATAGGTATAATTGTTTTATTCAATTAATAGAAGCATAAAAGCTAAGGACACATCTGTAAATTGGAACACTAACAGCAGTATGGATAATAAATTCTAATAGTTTCAACAAAGTTCCTCTCAGCTTGTTTAATCCATAAATGCAAGACCCAACTTCGAAGTTATTATTTACTAGAAAATTACATTTTTCAAAAAGAGTTCCTCAATTACAGGAAACAACAGTGATATCCATCATAAAAAATTACCATTGTAAATGAAATAATCCATCATATAAAGCTAATGACTGAAATGAACAGCATAACAAAATTATATAAGAACCTCCATCTTCTGAAGCATGTCCTTTAACTTTTCCCGTCGTCGTCTCCTTACGTTATCATCTCCATCTCCTGCTTCTTGAGAAGCTATCTTATCACTTTCAACCTCAAGCCTTCCATTACAACTTTCACAATGGAAGTCCTCATCTTCAAAAGATATTAACCGCAGTGCATCCAAAGCATTATATCTAAAATAATTCATAGCTTCAAGTATTATGGAATGGAAATACATTAAGTAACTATGAAAAATCATCATAATGAAATTACAATGAATTACTAAAACCTTTTCCCACAGGTTGGACATACATATTCCTGAACTGTGTTTTTATCCTCCAATTCATCTTTCAGCTTATGCTTCATCCGATGAAGTCTGTACCTAACCACATCATATATCTGCAACAAAATTCAACTGACTTTCAATATACGACAGAGGGGTAAAATTTGGTTTTACTGATTAAGAAAGTTGTCCCAGAAACAGGCAAAATAACATTGAGTTTCCCTTCTCTGTGCAATAAATAATAATAATATCATTGATGGAGTTACACTTTACCAATTTATAGAAGAATAAGTGATAAGAGATGAACCTGTGCATAATCCAGACAACAATAAGAGTGTGTGTGCAGCTTGACCTTTTCTTCTCCCTCTCTGGCTGTCGGATGACCATCAGCTGTAGCAGCTACAGCAGCACTATACATTTTTGCACCCTTTGCTGTCTGTGGTAAAATCAGAAGATAGGTAACAGATGGAGAAAACATTTACATGCTCAATTGCCCATAAAAATCTAGAAATAACCAATAATAATTAAAAATAAATAAAAATAACACATTTACAGATCAATTTAAAATTAAAATAGAATGAACAAACTTTAGATCTTAGAGGCAACAAACAAAATGATAAATCCTCTAAAATAATAATCTTAAAAGAACATAGCTACTCTTCATTATTCGAGATCTAGAGAATACTATAAGAAAATACAAATTTTGAAGGGGAAAAAAAGAAGAACAGAAAGATGGCACGATAGAAGCAAAACAACAATCGTGGTAAAGAAAAAAAACACAATCACATGATCCCAAATAAAAAAATCCTTTCACATCTTTACAATGTCAAGATTATGGGAAACATCCAATCCAAAATGTAAAGATATGACTAAATCAAGTCATATTTGCAACAGCTTAAATGCTCGCATAGTATAGGCTCCATATAAGCACCAGGAATAAGCATTATCCCTTAATTAATTTTTAATGTGATAAATAGAAAACACACGATGATTCTGATGAAGAGAGAATTTTACATTGCTATAAGCTTATATTAGTTGCCTCTCCTATTACCAATTCATAAAATGCCACCAATCAACGGATAGAACCAAACAATTACCTCTCTCCTATGATCTCGGGTAATGATCTTTTCTTCTTCAAAAAACCGCAAGATCCGCCGAAGTTGTTTTGTATGCAGTTTGAGGTCCTTTGCCAAGTCTTCTTCTCTAACCCATTGTCGTCTGGAGCAGTAGAGCAGTTCAATGAAAACCCAAACAAATGAACAAATGCACGTTCTACCTTTACAATTACATACATCAAGTTCAACCAATATCATTCTTGCATTTCCTCACATCTGAATCTCAAGCTCAAAAATCAAATCGTTGGTTTCATGAAACCTAACTAAGTCGGTTTCATTGTGCAGCACTATTCCAGGAAAATTAGCAGCATTTAGCCCATCACACTGAGAAAATATTAAAAATGAAAATTCCAGTATCTCAAATTCACTTTACAATTCAAATGAGTTTACCCCTGTTGACTTCAGTATCATAACCACACTTCCTTACCATCCCCGATTTGAAGTTCAAAACCAAATCCAGACTTCACGAAACTTAACTAGCCTAGTTTCACTGTGCACTGGTCCATGCAACGATGCAAACTAACATTATACACCTTTTAAGTTTTTAGTTTTATTTTAAAATTTTCATATAAAATCAAACTCCATTATCTCCAAGTTCTTTTTACTAATTTTATAACTGAATATCGATTCAACCAAGTCTAAATTCCACCGGTTTCAACGGAATTTAACACGAAGTAAGGGTCTTCAGAGAAAAAAAAAATGGAACCTGGTGAGGGCATCGAGCACCACCACAGCGATTCCTCTGTTATCGGTTCTTCCGGTCTTGGGCTGATTATCACCTTTGCTAGTTAGGTCATCGTAGAAAGCCCTCGCCATTAATTTAACAAGTCTGAGCACAAAATTCAAACACACAAACAACTCCCAGTGAAATTGGAAAATACCTAAAAAGTAAACAACTTTTAAGTGAAATTAATTAGTACAGTTCCAAACTTGGAAGAGAGAAAGAAGGGTTCGTACTTGTTGTAGTGGTCAACCATAGTCGCTGAGGGTTTTAGGGTTTCCGAAGAGGGTTTTGAAGGGTTTTTTGGTTAGATTGTTGGTAGTGACGTGCTCTTCATTGTTGAAGGAGAATCTCTTATCCGAGATGTTCAAACAAGATGCATTTTCTAAAACACTGCATTTTATATACAAGAGAAAATGGTAAAGGTCATCTGAATTTATTATTTGTATTAATTACTTATAAAAATAATAGATTTTATTAGTTTTTTTTAGAATTCCTCTTTATATAATTTAGTTTTAAGGAATTAAATTAAATCAGACATTCTTAATTTGCCCCTCACTAACATTCTATAATTTTTAATTAAATATATTTGAGAAAGAAAATTTAATGTTGGTTGAAATTTTTAAGGATCATAGTTGATGACATAAATATATTACATTGCTCTTTTCTTTTTGGTATAACATTCCATTCACTCTTAAACATCCATGGCATAAGGCTATCTTTAGATTGATAGAAATTAATGAAGCAGAGTCAAATGAAATGAGGTTTGATGAACATATTATTCTATTTCAAGATAAATTATTTAGTGTGCATAAAATATTTGAATGAATTACATTCATACCCTAATAAATAAAATAATATTACAAGTTACATCTAAACATATGTATATTCAAAATAACATTATACTTTTTATTATATGCTCTAAAATCCAGAAGCATATGCTCATTCCAGGAAGATTATGATTATGATGTTTTAAGGACTAAAAGGTAATTTCAGGTGCAACAAGTAAATGAGGTTGTTAGTAGGCAGGGGACGACATAAAAACCCCGCACTATATCGTCACCCGAAGATCGATTCTCTTTTTTTTTTCTCTGTCTCCGTGTCATGGCGAAGCCCCGTAAGCCAAAGAACGAGGACCCTAAACCCGAGAATTCCGGCGCCCTAGTTCACCACCAGAAGCTCTGCCTCTCCATCGACCTCCACAAACGCCTCGTCTACGGGTCAGTTCAGTTCCCTTTCTCCTCCCGTTTCTCCTCTCAACTACAAATGTTCTCTGCTTGCGGTTCTTGATTAGGTTTTCTTGTTCTCGTGGTTCCCCTTCAACTTAGATTCGATTAGATTCGAGAGAGGGGTTCTCTTTCTATCTTTCTTTCTTTCTTTTTTAGTTTTTTTATTTTGTTGTGGCTTTTTGAGCTGCAGGTATACTGAATTGGAGATTGCCGTGCCGGAGATTGGGATCGTTGGCCTGCACGCTGAGAATTTGGGGATTGAGAGTGTTTCCGTCGACGGTGAGCCCACTGAGTTCGAGTATTATCCTCAGCAGCACCAGCAGCAGGCGGAGGACGATGACAGGAGGTGGAGCTCCGTCGATTCGCCTGCCTCGGCTGCTGACGCTGCCGGCTCAGTGTACTTGTCTGCTCTGGAGAAGGAGCTGGTGCCGAATTTGCTCATTAACTGCTGCAAGCCGGCCAAGGCTGAGAGTGAACAGCTCGAGCAGCAGCCGGTCTCTGAAAATGGGTTTCATTCCTCTGCTGAGCCTAAGCAGGTTATAGTTGCTGTCCTGTGCGCTTGGATGCTGAACAATTTTTGAAAGTTTAGTGAAACTTATATATGCTGTAAATATTTATGTAATTTGGAGTGACATGAGTAAATGGACATACATTGGTTTTGATATGTGCTTGCCACGTGTGTACTGTGTAGTAATGTGTTGAGTTAGCTATGTGCCCAAGTTAATAGAAATGCAAAAAATGTTGAACGTTGTGTTATATATTTTGTATGTACGGATGTATTTATAATGGGTTCCCATGATTGTTTTTGTGTTCCATTTTCTTCTTATTGTCCCCTTTTTAAAAAATAAATAAAATAAAATAAAAAAATTGTGTGTGACACTTGTATGCCTGCTTATTGTAAAGTTGGGCTACTATAAAGTAGTGGATAACATAGCGTTTAACTGGAATATGGTGGTAGAATGTGGGAAATGAGTTGTTTGTGGGGAGGTTTACTATTTGTGTTTTCTGATGTAGGTTGATGTTGGGTGCAGAATGTAAGAGTCGTTCGTATTAACTATTGGATAGAGAAGGCGGAGACAGGGATACATTTCAAAGATAATGTTCTTCACACTGATAACCAGATTAGGAGAGCGAGGTGCTGGTTCCCTTGTATAGACGACAGTTCACAGCGATGTTGGTATGATAATAGCAGGGCAATGCATAATGCTTTTAATTACTTAATCATCTCCAAGCATTTTTTAAATTTATTATTATTCTTTTTAATTTCCAGCTACGACCTGGAGTTCACTGTAGCACACAATCTTGTGGCTGTTAGTACCGGAAGCTTGCTATATCAGGTAGTGATGAATGAGATTTTACGTTTTGGGATTCTAGTTCTGAAAGTATGTTTTATACTTATTTTCACAAGTTTTTAATGTTTAAGAATGTTATTTTGTTGCAACTTGCAAGCGTTTGTAGCTTTCTTTTGGATTTCAAGTTGTAATTATGATATTTTTCTTTCCCAACAATGGACACCGAGTGTGTGAAGGTATTATGAAAAATAACTTACAATTTAATGGCTTATATATGGATATGGTTACAGTTTATGCTAGGACATAAAAGACGTCATTTAGTTTATGTAGTCACCTGTACCTACCTAGTTGAGAAAAGGCTTTGTTGCCATAGTTGTAGGCTTCATTGAAAGAACCTAAGATTTGTAAAATAGGATAAACTTAAGTACATATGATAGTAGTTGGTTACCATTAGGTGTTGGAATTGTTTCTTCCATTCATACGGTGATGAGTGGGGACACTTTTCCGCAACCTAATTGCGTTGAATTTTATGATGTGTCTGGTAGGACAGGGAAATATGCTGCTGGAACTTTGTTTTGTAATTGTGGTTCTCCAACCTTTCAATATTTGTTTGTTAGATTCTTGAAATAACTTTAAGATGGAATTTCAGCTTTAAGAAGGAACTGTAATCTGTCATGAGATGCATGTAATCGTATATGTTGGATTGTGGATTGCCTGATGTAAAAAATCTGAGGATTGAGACTACAGAAAAATTTTCATTTTTCTCCTCTTTCTATTTGGATTGGATTGAGTACAACCTTCATTCTTTCTTCTTTCTTGTTTTCCTTTTTCTTGGGATAATATGTTCTAAACAAATTGTCATCATGGTATAACTCTGGGTGGTGTATGATTTGTGGGTTACCTTCACTCAGAATACAACTCTGCACTGCTGGTGGTGCATTAATTGCGGTGATAGCTTAGTTGGGAGAGCGTCAGATTGAAGATCTGAAGGTTGCATGTTCAATCCATGCTCACCGCATGCATCTCTAGGGTTGAGGATTTATTAAACTGTGGTTCCTATGGGGCATGCCTTTTTTAGTTTCATGATTTTTCTCTTGCCTTTGAAGATCACATTTAGCTTTCACAATATTATGAAGCAGCTTAACACTGTGTGTACAGCTTCCATGACACACAAATAAAAGGGGAAAGTGAGATTTCCTTTTCTCTGTGATGGAAAAGAATGTTATTTCTGTTGATATTTTTCTTTGGTTGATGCTACCTTAGTCCAGAACCACAATGATTAAAATTGTAAAAAAGCCTTGCATCCTAATTGAGTGAGCTGAGCCTTAGTTCTAGAAGGTGTAGGCAGTTCAGAATTAGATCAGTTTGAGAAACTAACTTGAGATTAGAATGACTTCTCTGCCCCTGAACTGTACTTCTATATATAGAGTGAACTGAGCACAAGACAAAGTAACAATAATCGTAATACAGATTCAGATTCTCTCACTTAGTCTCTCTCTCTCTCTCTCACACACACACTCTCTCTCTCTTCATTTCTCCAAAACTATCGCATCTGAAAATTCCACTTAATAATTTATGGATTATTACTTCTCCAATTAATAGACAGAATGGAAAAGAAAAGACAAACTGCTAGTTCATTCAATGAGATAACTATACATGATACCCTGTTCTCTGACCTTTTATGTTTTAGATGATCCCTTCTTCCTAGATTTCACTCGAAGTTGTCTTCCTTTGTTCGAAGAAACTATCTCTATCTTGTATGCGTTGCACTGTTAAATTTGTATGTTTGAATCTCCTTTCTTGTTCAGGTTTTAAGCAAGGATAATCCTCCTCGGAAAACATATGTATATAAATTGGATGTTCCAGTTGCTGCAAGGTGGATATCTTTGGCTGTAGCCCCATTTGAAATTCTTCCTGATCACCAATTCAGTCTTATATCACATATGTGTTTGCTACCTAATCTGTCAAAGATGCGGAATACAGTGGAATATTTTCATAGCGCCTTCAGGTTTAACTTGCGATACTTGCAATTTTCTTGCCTGAAATATATATAGTTTTTTAATTTGTATAATGATTGGATGTTTTTATTTTTATTGGCGAGCAGCTGCTATAAGGATTATCTTTCTGCAGACTTCCCATTTAACTCTTATAAACAAGTTTTCATAGAGCCAGAGATGGCAGTTTCTTCAATGAGTTTAGGAGCATCTATGAATATATTTAGTTCTCAAGTTTTGTTTGATGAAAAGCTTATCGACCAGGTTAGCTTACTATTATACTTCTTTTGTTCCTTTTTTTTTTAATCAGATTCTTTTGAGGGAATGGTGAACTGTTTTTCCTTTCACACGTGAATTTCCTGCATGAAGTTTGGCTGTTTTGCATGCTTATTGATCAGCACTAGTGTTTGTTCTGACAGACCATTGATACAAGGATAAAACTTGCATATGCTCTTGCAAGACAATGGTTTGGTGTATATATCACTCCCGAGGGACCAGATGATGGTAACTTAGTACTTACTTAATATTGTCCTATTGCTTGTTCAGTTTCTGATTCTTTGTCAATTTTGTAGAAAACCTGTTTTCTCCAACTTATGGCTGAATGCTTATTTTCAGAATGGCTTTTGGACGGGCTTTCTGGTTTCTTGACAGATTTTTTTATTAAGAAACATTTGGGCAATAATGAGGCGCGGTATCGTAGATACAAGGTTTGTGTTAACTTATGGGATAGTCTGATCTGTACAAAGGCTAATTTATTTACCTAGCATATTGAGCTGAGACAAGACAATTAATGAAAATACACACTTTAAAGGTTGTCTCAAATCTTTTATTCTAAAATTGCTGCTGGGAGGTGCATGCTTGTTCTTAATTTTCTGAAACTGTTTTGATTCAAATGCCTGATAATGAATTCCAGATTTCATACTAGGATTTTCTTCTATTTTGACATATCTTGACTTTTTCAGTAGCAAACAGAAATATGATTTCATTCTAATTCAACATTTTTTGTTTTTCCAATTGCTATGATTAAACTTTGTTGTCTGTCATTTTAAGTAAGAAAATGCAGAAGTGAACTTCATGAGATGAAAATGTGAACCGGATAGTATGTTAATTAGATTTTCTTTTTGTATGCTTATGTATAAATCAATCTACAGGCAAACTGCGCTGTCTGTAAAGTTGATAGTAGTGGAGCCACAGCTTTGAGCTGTTCATCTTCTTGTAAGGATTTATATGGGACGCACTATATGGGTTTGTATGGAAAAATAAGATCGTGGAAAGCTGTGAGTTATTCCGTTCCTCTTTTATCTTCAATCTCGTTTAATCATATAGCATTTCACCAATACAACATTGTGTTTGATTGTTTAGTATTGTAACACATGCTTCATATTTTGTTCAGGTGGCAATTCTTCAGATGCTGGAAAAGCAGATGGGTCCTGAATCTTTCCGTAGAGTGAGATTCCTTGGCATTTCTCAACTTGTGCTTCTGAATAGTGCTTTACTCATTATGTTTTACCATATTCCATAGTACTTGACCTGATATAGTTGCATGGAGCAGCTGTCCCCAATAAACACTATAGTTGATCTCCATGTGCCTTCCTAGTCTGGGGGGATGGGATCTTGCTGAAGGCCATGCTTGCCCACAACATAGATCCTTTTCAAAAGATTTCACCCAAAAGAAGAGCTTGTGTGGATGTTTGTAGTAAAATACTGAAACAGATGAAATCAGTAATTGTGTACTTTTGTCAGCTCTGATCATTATGCATATGTACTGAAGTTACATATAAGCTAGGATAGGTTGTGTCCACGGAGACCTTTTATCTTTACTTGTAGTTCCTTGCATTTCTCACCTCCCATTATTCATAATCTGCATCTTTTTTCTGTGTTGCTTGTGTTTTAATTTTTTAATATTGAATGAGGGGTTTGACGATTACTATTACTGTTTCTGTTTGTTTAAAAATTTCCAGATTTTGCAAACAGTAGTTTCTCGTGCTCAAGATAAAACACGTTCTGTGAAGACTCTTAGTACTAAGGAGGTAATTGCTTCTGGTACATTAAACCATGAAATTCTAAAAACCTTGTCTAGATTTAGATGTGTTTAAAGATTACTTCATTTACAAATAATGTGTTCTAGGTCAGTTGAATTTAGTATACTGGTATGTTTTGATATGCAGTTTCGGCATTTTGCCAATAAGGTTGGAAATCTTGAACGACCATTTCTTAAAGATTTCTTCCCTCGGTGGGTTGGTTCATGTGGATGCCCTATTTTAAGGTATAAAAT
Source organism: Arachis duranensis (assembly GCF_000817695.3). Taxonomy (NCBI): domain Eukaryota; kingdom Viridiplantae; phylum Streptophyta; class Magnoliopsida; order Fabales; family Fabaceae; genus Arachis; species Arachis duranensis. Next base: position 101,981,427 of record NC_029772.3, on the reverse strand, counting down.
AATGACTCACTTATTGCTTTTTATATTTCATTTTTGGTATGATTCCTTTATTCATATTCTGATGAGTTACTGTTTGCTATTGCTAAGGATGGGATTTTCCTATAATAAAAGGAAGAATATTGTTGAATTGGCTGTATTGAGGGGATGCACAGCATCACAGACGTCAAGTACATCAGCTCTTGATATTAATCCAAATACTGAAAATAGAGATGGTGACAGTGGATGGCCTGGGATGATGAGTATCAGGGTATATGAACTTGATGGAATGTATGACCATCCAATTCTACCAATGGCTGGAGAAGCATGGCAACTATTAGAAATACAGTGCCACTCTAAGCTTGCTGCTAGACGTTTTCAGAAGCCTAAGAAAGGTCTAAAACTAGATGGTTCTGATGATAATGGTGATGTACCTTCCATGGATGTACGCTCCAGGTATCTTGGGTTTCCTTTTTTATATTTTTTGTTTCTTATTTTGTTTTTAGTTTCTGACATCTTTATCTGACGTAACAGTACAGAGTCCCCTTTGTTATGGATCAGAGCAGACCCTGACATGGAGTACCTTGCTGAGATTCATTTTAATCAACCAGTACAGATGTGGGTAAGGATAAGCCCATGTCAATTTCATAGCTAATTGATTTTTCAAAGTTATTTAATTTATGAACAGTTGAGATTTGTTACTGCTCTATTATTGTCATGGTTTTACTCTAGCCTAGTCCGAACCATTTGTGGAGTTTTAATATTTCATATGATGGGATTTCATCCAATACGATCATGTATAATTTTTAATTAAACTAGGCTTAAACAACAATGATAAGTATTGCTGGTTTAGCTAAGGGATTATGTTAAAAATGTTGAAATATCCACACTTGCTAAGTGCATCTCATCATTGATCTATTACAAGATCCTGTCTTTTTTATTTTTCAATTTTATTATTATATTATATTTCATCTTTTGCAATGATTTATATTTATTGATAAATGATGCTTTATATGGTTTCCTCAGATTAATCAATTAGAGAAGGATAAAGATGTTATTGCTCAGGCACAAGCGATTTCTACCTTAGAAGCATTGCCCCAGTTATCATTTTCTGTTGTAAATGCCCTCAACAATTTTCTCACTGACTCCAAGGTCTTTTGTCCTTATTATCTGTACATTTTCAATTTTCAATGATTCCTTATGAATCTTAAGCTAACATCTTGAGGTTTTTGGTCCTAACTGAAGGCTTTCTGGAGAGTACGAATCGAAGCAGCATTTGCATTGGCGAGTTCAGCATCTGAGGTACTTAAATGCTGAATTACCTATTGCGTTGTGAATTTTTTTTAATTTCTTGCAAAATACTTGTTAAATTCATACTTCATTGTTGTTAGATCGTGCTTTGATGTAATTATTGGCTTGTGATACACTATTATTGCACCTAGGAAAGAAAAGTTATTCATCTAATTAAATTTTTACTTTTTCCCCAACATCTATCACAATGTTTAACTCCAACTTAAGTTTTATGTTCTGTAAGTATGCATGGAACACATAGATACATCTTGAACTTTGAAATCTGTCAAAGAGTTAGTGAAGCTCTTGAATCAACTTATTGCCAAGTATTGAGTATTTGTTGCATTCCTGTCAGTAAAGTTTATGTTAAACCCGTATTCTCAATATACCAATTCAAGTTACTTTTTTCATGATGACTTGATATCAAATTTTGACTTAACTTCATTGGCTAGCAGGAAACTGATTTCGCTGGCCTGCTTCATTTGATTAAATTTTATAAGAGTCGAAGGTTTGACTCTGACATTGGACTCCCAAAGTATGTCTCCTAAAATTATTGTCAAGTTTCTCTCGTTTAAATTTGACAAAATGAAATGATAATGAGTTGTTTTCAATTCTTTCCAGGCCAAATGATTTTCATGATTTTGCTGAGTATTTTGTTCTTGAGGTAATGCAAGGAGGTAGGATGTGTATGATGCCTGCTGTCTTGTGTGATTGAAATATGTATTCATTATACATGTTTCACACACATTTCCTTAATATTTTCTTAGGAAAGCCATCATTTAATGTTTCTTCATTTTTTCTTAAATGTATCTTTTTATTTACCGTGATTGTATGCAAATGATGTGTTCAATAATGCATTAACGTTTTTATTTGTATTTGTATTTGTCAATATCTACTTTTCTTAACTATTTCACGAAGTTTGCCTACTATGGATTTCCATGATATAGTAATATGCACATGTCAGTTAAACGATTAATGTTTCTTTCTGTTTCCTCTTTTATACGGTATTAATTCCTAGATGCTTTTGTTTGAGGGTAGCTGAGGGCATAAAATGTTGAGGCTGGGTATTTGGAAAGACTTTTTTATCTTTTCTTCCCATTAATAATAGTCACAGTTGCTGTTCCACTTTCTTCGACAATTTTATTGCATTGATACCATACAGAGACTACTCAGGCCTCAGCCTAACCACATCTATTTGTAACTTTGTTACTAATAGCATCGTTCCAGCTATCTAGTAATAGAGTTGAGCAAGCCCATCACAATTCTCCATGAAAGTTGAATAACTTATTGCATAGCCAGAGTTGCCTTTCAATTATTCTATTTTATAGAGACAATAGATAAAAAGGGAAAATCTTTAATTGGAATGGGACAAATCTTCTAATTCTTGGGAATTTGGGAAACAGGTTCATGGACTGTTACTCTTGCACTTCCATGATTACCTGTTTGGAAATAACTATACACTTGTTGATTTCCAGTATTTGTGTCTTTGTATTTGTTTCAATGTGTTGAGAATTGCAGAATATAAATCTTCGTCATTTCTTTTTTTTTTGGTCAATTATTATGTGTGAAAACACAACTAAATACTGTTTCCTTTGTTTAAACGCTCCTTTTATCACCTGTAAATTTGTGTATTCAATGATAGTTTTTAAGTGGCATGTATATTCTGCTTGCCTGCTAGTTAAATAAACCATTCTTTCATGTTGCAACTATGTAGTCATTGATAATTGGATATTGTAGGCCATTCCACATGCTGTAGCTATGGTCAGAGCTGCAGACAAGAAAAGTCCAAGGGAGGCAATCGAATTTGTTTTACAACTATTGAAGGTGATTGTTTATTTTCTGTTGGTTGTATCAATTCCTTCTTCTAAGTTTAACTTAAGATTGCTTCCATGAAGTGGAATTCATCCTGAAGGTGTATACAAAATCCTTTTAAAGGTGCCTTTTGGATTACTCTACGATATGTTATACACCTTGTCAAATTTTCAAAAAAAAATTTCCTGGTCTATTTGGCTGTACAGCGAAAGGCCAGTTTGGGGGATAGCTTACTTAAGCAATTATGTAAAAAGAACTTTTGAAAGCTCAGTTATTTATGGTTTATTTCATGTGTATATAATATATATTCCTCTTAGTATCTTGAATTCTTGATAAGATAGACTCATAATCATGAAAACAAGGAAATTTGTATGAACTGAACTGTAGTCTCCAATTTGATGGGAGTTAAATTGAGTATTAATTGTCGATATTATCTGTGTCTTTGCAGGCATAAAGGTTGCCAACAAATGAAATCATTTTAACTTATGTTAATTATATCTATTCTTTGCTCTTTAAAGCTGTTGTACTGAATCATTTTTTGTTACTTCTAGTTCTATTGTTAATAATTCTTCTTTGGTTTCATGATGCAAGTTGTGTGGGCAATGACACTTTTTATCTTTTTAAAAAGTGTACTTTCTTTTGGTTTATATAGAAGTTCTGTAACTTCATTGTTGATGTCATTTCTCTCCTAAACTTTACAGTACAATGACAACAATGGGAACCCTTACTCAGATGTCTTCTGGCTTGCTGCATTGGTTCAGTCGGTTGGCGAGCTTGAATTTGGGAAACAGGTTCATGGACTGTTACTCTTGCACTTCCGTGATTACCTGTTTGGATTAGTTGAGCTTACATCGTATCATTTGTTACTTTTACTATCTATAAACTTAAGCACTTCTATTGTTTGCGTGAAAGTCAATTATTGTTTTAAAATATTAAGTTTAAAGTAATCTTGTAGTGGGGTGTGAAAAAAGTTGCATAATACATTAAAGGGTAGGAAACTATTTGTTTATATTTCATAAGATTTGATACTTATTTAGTTTGGTAATAAAAATATCATAATTCTAAAAGAACTAGCTTTTGCTTATAATTAAATTTTTCAAAAAATTCCTTGCCATTATTAGAGGTATTATTTTTAGCTTAAAACTATAATTTTGGACCATAATTTATTTCTTTTTATCGAAGCATTTTATTTGTTTCTTTTTATCCAAGTATAGTTTATCCCAAACTAGTTCTTTTCCAGAATAATCCTCGCTTTTAGTTTATAGTTGGAATCAGAATTCGCAAATGAACACTAATAATCATTGGATAGGTTGATCGACCTAGTGTGTGCATTATTGTTGATCTTTCAAGGCTCTCACTTTTTTTCCTAATAATGTCTGTAAACATTAGGCTAGTTAATTTTAACAATTTCTTCTTTTCTGACTTCTTGATGACAGAGTATCCTCCTATTGTCATCACTTCTTAAACGCATTGACCGGCTGTTACAATGTGATAGGTAGAATGCCACATCTCTTTATGAGTAGGTTGGATTTATCCATGTTACTTTTAAGGATATTTTACATTCTTAAAGTATTTTGTGCCAGCCTCATGCCCAGCTACAATGGAATCTTGACTATCAGTTGTATCCGGACATTGGCTCAGATTGCGCTAAAGCTGTCAGGGTTCATTCCTCTTGTAAGTGTTTTCTTATTACTCTTCACTTATTTTATCTAAAGGAGGACTGAAAATATTTAACACTTGAGATTTCGACAGGATCGTGTGTATGAACTTGTGAAGCCTTTTAGGGATTTGAAGGCAATGTGGCAAGTTCGCATTGAAGCCAGCAGAGCCCTCCTTGATCTTGAATTCCACTTGAAAGGCATTGATGCAGCATTACTTCTATTTATCAAATACGTTCAGGAGGAGCCTTCCTTAAGAGGTGGTGAATCCATTCCCTAGGAAATAATCCAATTCAGAAATGAGAAAAGTCCATCTAGTGTTGAAATTTTGGTTTTGGATGGGTTCGAAGGATTGGGATCCTCAAAAGATCTACCTTCGTATTAATTTGATGGCTTTCACGGTTCAAAAAAATTTACTGTATTGATCCAAAGTTTAGGTCCCACTAACTTTTTCACTTCAGAGAATCCTAAACAGGGTTCAATTTTAAAAAACGTTTCATTCATGCTTATCTCTTTTTTATATGGAGTGTGGAAGGGAGAGAGAAATTAAAAAAAAAAATACTTAGCTCAAATCTTAACTTTTAGTTTATTTATTTGAACTAAGTTTTACTGACAAATTAAACAAATGATAACTCTATCAACTTTTGAGAAACTATTATACAAAAATGTTAATCATTTGATCAATGAACCCAAGATATGGTCTCTAATATTGGTAAACATATATGTATCTTCTTTGTGAATCCTGCTTCTGCTGTTTCTGTATATGCTAATTCTTCTATTAAATATAGCTTCCTCTAAAGTAGTGTTGGAAAATTTACACTCCTTCATTGCAGGGCAGTTAAAACTGGCCACTCATGTTATGCGACTCTGTCAGATGAAAGAAGGACCGAGTTCTAATGATGAAATTTCAAGCCAAAATCTCATCTCATTGCTTTGTTTAATGGAAGGACGGATGGCTTTTAATAATGTCTTTCTCCGACACTACTTGTTTTGCATATTACAAGTAATTGCGAAAAGGTATGAATTCGTCTATTTTTAATGCTCCTTACTAGAAATCAACAGCTAACTTAATTATGTAGCCAATCTGTGTGGAAATATTTCATACTCTTGCACAATTTTGTATTCATTTTTTTTCATTTACCTTCTCAACAAAAGAATTTATTGGGACTCCTTTTTTGGTTTCCTTGGTCTCCCTTGAATTTTAGTCACCTTTGTGATGATTGACATATACTTTGTCCATTGACTCTACCTTTGTAATTCGATGAAGTCAATGAAATTTGGATGTTTCCCTGTTGTAGGATATTTCTTTCAGCTCATGTTTTCCTTCTCTTTTTTACTCTTTATTCCCCATTTTGAAAAACTCTCTTTGTCTGGATTTTTTTTCTGCAAATATTATGCATTCGGTTATTTTGAGGTTTGGTACCCTTTCCTCTGGGCACAATGTTTGGTGCTTTACTGTGGGGGCAATGGAACTTGTTATTATAGTTCTTTTTTCTTTATCCCTTAATATATGTTGTTGATAACTTAATTTTTTGGTAAATAACTTGGTCTAATCATCGTCACTATTACAAATGGGTCTCACAGATGCTTTTAACTATCAGAGGAACATATTTGTTCTTGATCCAGATAGTAAACCTTTGGAAGTGCCAAGCTCTACCCAAAATCCAGCACAAGATTTGGCCGTGAGTGAGGGTTTGAAGGATGCGATTGATGAAGTTGCCAAGAATGTACTTCATGAAGCTGGCAAAGAAGTGCATGACGAAGCTGTGAAGGAAACTCCACCAATGCAATCTCCAAAACAACTGCAAACAGAAATTCCCCTGGCTCCTCCATTGGAAACTCAAAATGCAGAATGCCCCCAGGAACCACTAACAGAGGCTCATAATACAGAGTTCCACAGGGAACCCCCAACAGAAGCTCGAAATAGTGAATTTCACCAGGAGCCACCAATAGAAACTCGGATTGAAGTTTCCAAAGAAGCTGATACTATATCCAATAGCCATGAACGGAAGACGAAGATTAAAATCAAGGTTAAACAATCTTCTGCAGCCAGTCGAGCTGATACTGATAATCAAATAGCGGAACGATCTTTAGGCGCCGGTCGTAATGATATTGATCATGGGCCTACAAGTTCGGTTTCAGTGGATGCACCCCCGAGGAATTGTGCAGAGACTATAAGCACTGGTCATCACAATATTGAGGAAGTTAATTCCTGGCACGACCGTGGTTCACGCATGACTGCTAGCATAGGTAGTGCAAAAATTGTGAGTGACGGCGATGAATTAGTCAAAGAATTACAATGCACCGCCGACTCAAGTGTGGTTTATTCGCACCCTTTGCCAGAGGATCCATCATCATCTAGCATTATCCAGGACAACAACATAGACGCTGATGCACGGCGATATGCAAGCCTCCAGACTCTCTCAATCGCACGGCGTGACCCTGATGAAGACTCATTGAGAAAAGAAGCTTCGGGCCGTGGGAAAGAAAAGCACAAAAGCAAAGAAAAGAAACGGAAGCGGGAGGATCATAAGGATCACAAGGGACGGCACCATGATGACCCAGAATATCTAGAGCGAAAAAGGTTGAAGAAAGAGAAGAAACGCAAGGAAAAAGAATTGGCAAAACTGCGGAGTGAAGAAGCAAAAAGATCCTCTCTGGAAAATTCAAGTAAGAAAGAAGAACCTCCTCAGCCGAAACCTGTTGTACCCAGTGGATATAATAATAATAATTCTAGGATAGCAGAGGTCAGAAGGGTTGAATCCAAACCCGAGACATCAGAAGGTATATCATCTGGTGCTCCAAAACTTCGAATTAAATATAAAAACCAAATGCTTGGTAAGTCTTAAGAGAATTACATTTGTAGAATGAATATTTTTGTTTTTTGTTTTATTTTATTTTGTTTTTTCATGTGTAATTATCCCGGCGGACTAGTAGACATTTTAGGCACTTACCATTATTGATTCAATGAGCTTTAATTGTTTGTTCTTTCGTCTGGTTTTAGTCATTTTTAATGGTTGCTATCGTAAACCTAATGCTATTAAGGGGGATATGGTTTGCTTTTTGTAACAAGATCGTATTACACTATTACTAGATAGCTTGGAATACCATTCTACGTTTGTAGTTTTGGCTAAAGTTGTAAATTGTTCTCCAAAGATGATTGTAGTGTAAGAGTGTAACTGCTAGGTCTGTAACAATGTACTACGAAGTTAACAAATTACTGAAGCTATTCATGGCCATTACCAGATAAACTGTGTACTTGTATATATCAAGCATATGCATATCTATGAAAATTTTCATTTCATACCCTACCAGTATATCGAATGAAAGAATGAGCTTTACAAAAGGAAAAAAGTGTGCCCTGACAGAAAAAAAAAAGGGCAATAAAATGTGTGCAAGTGTCTCAGTATGAGATTGATTAATATTCTAAATTATTCTTTAGAAAATTTAGTTAGATATTTTAATTCTCAATAAGTTCTAATAACTAAATTAGCTTTTAAATTTTTATTGTTAGACAAATTAATTTTTATATCAGATTAAATGCCTAAAAGAACTAACAATCTAAGAATTTTAAAAAATTTAATGCTGTAATGTTTTCATTAGATAACAATAGAAATTGATTTGTCAAATTTTTTATTAAAAATTTGTTCTGAAAATTGATTTGTCTAGTAAAATAAAAAGTTAATGAGTGATTTTGTCATTAAAATTTGTTGAAAATGAAAGTACTTGTATAAAAAGACTTTAAGGATTTATTTGGATATTAATCGATTATATTTGCTGTAATAAATGATAGAAGAATAACAATTAGCTGTAAAATAATAACCAGTGTGTTTTACAACTGATGATCCATCACCCTGGATTTTATCAAAGAGTTGTGTGACTCTATCCATTGTCATTGTTAGATAATTAAGGTATAAATTAAATTTACGTAGAGTTTACATCTGATTCAACTGTCAGCTGAGTCATCGTAATAATGTCCCTTTGAGATTTTGTTAGTATACAAATACTTGTTCTTCCAACCAAATTTATCTCAAAAATATATTAATATTAATTAACTATACTTAACTTGCATCATTTTGAAATAATAGAGGAAACGGCAAGATGTACGTCTTAAATAGTTGAAACTCAGCTATGAGCTATGAACCAAAATGTATTGGGGTTTATGACATCCTTTGAAAAAATGTCCAAGAAAGTGGCATACAACTGATGCAAGTAACTTATCCATCTATCTCTCTCTCTTGGAAAAAATAGTTCTTACTTTTGACCTACCTAAGCTAGCTAACCTTTATATATGAAGTGAAAACTGAAAAAGGGGGTCCCTTATTAATTAAAAGTGACACATAAAATATGTTTTATTTATACAAAGATGATATTTCAGATGTTGATATTAATTATGTTGAATAAAATATTTAGCGACAATAATTAAATACATTAAATTATTTAACAATTTTTAATTATTATTTTTGTATACAAATATTTATTATGTGAGTAGTCATCTTAATTAAAATATGGTCTTAATCTAAAATTTTATATTAAAAAGTTGTAAAAAATATTAAAAATATACTTTTATATTTTTAATTGATTAAATAAATAAAAAAATTAAAATATTTTCATTATTATATTCTTAAAATATACTTTTAAAATATTTTAGCTGCGTAGTGGAGTGCTGGAAGATCATGATATCTCTCAGCTGATGAAATTTTGGATTGGGAGTAGTGGGTGATGTTATGATAACAAGAAGGGACAAAAACCATTAAATTTCTGATTCTGTGTCAATACATTGATGACTAACTACTCCCGAATCATACATAAATATCTCTCTGTGTTTAACTCCTGCTTCTTAATTAATTGTCATTGCATTATTACTACAATTTACGTAACTTTTTCTCATCATTCTTCTTTAGTTTATATATTTCAGTTTTATTTAATTGCTAGTATTATCCACACTCTACAACTATTTATTAATTTATACTTAAAAACTTAACTATAATACGGTACAGATATATCTATCTAATTAATCATCTCTACATGAATACTAAAAATTAATTATTACATAACAATATATATTTGATATGATAATTTTTTCGGCAAAAAAAAAGTAAAATTATGAGAAAATAAAGATTTTTATTAATTAAATTGATGCAAAGTATGCATGTTGCATATGATAAAAAATTTTTAGTAAATTTTTTATTATTAAAAAAATAATATTTATTCTTCATCAAAATTTCATTCTTTACTGTAACATGACCTATTTGATATTTGTACAAATATTTGATTATACTACTAAAAATATTGATTACTATACCGTAATCAATTTAATTAATCTATTAACACACTTTTAATTATTTTAAATATTAATTACTTTATTTAAAGAATGAGTAAAATATATTCAGATATATAATAATTATGAAGTAGTGGTTGGCTCATTTTTTGGATATGGATTTTATGGATGTGTTCTTCATAATTACGAAGAACTTGTGTGTTTCTAATTAATATGGAGTCGATTTTTTTTTTAATTCCAAAACACAAATAGGAGGCATCGAATTGGGGGAGGAAGAAAACTGATGGTCTAATTTGAGGAAAGCTGAATTTAAATTTTGGGATTTACAAATCGGAAGATCGATTTTGTGTTCTAAAAAATTTAAAAAATTAAAGTTCACAAATTGAATAGTCGATTTTGTATTTTAAAAATTAAAAAAAAATTAAACTTCACAAATCGAACTCTCCTATTTGTGATCTATATATGAGATAAAAAACACCAAATTTTAGATATTGTTACAAAAAGATTCTATAAACCTAATATCAAAATAAAAAAGCGGTAGTGATTTCCTGAAAAGGAGTTTTTAGCCCCATGTGTGTCTTTACAGCGGTTTTTGTGGTAAAAACAGTGGTGCTTACTTAAACATGAAAATAAAAAGAGCTAAAAGAGGATTGTACTATACATATATAGCCTATAGACTTAGACTATTTGCATTTTGATTTGATATGCTTTGCTTTATTTGAATTTAATTTGCACACCATTTATTTGGTTTAACACAATCCAAAAGCTCAAAAACCAACACCACTACTTGTTACTATTACTGTTCTATATTAAGGTTTAGGGAGAGGGTTTGTTTCTAATTCTTGAGAAAAGTGATTTTACAATCCAAGTTTAATAATGCATGATTTGTATAATTGAAAACTGATTATAATCATACGTTATTTGGTGAATTTTTTGAAAAAAAAATGTCTTTTTTTTAGAATTTTGATTATTTTAAAACTTAAAATCAAGCATGAAACACAGGAGAAACTAATGCATTTTTATATTTGATGTTTTTTTCCCTTTAATTTTATTTTTAAATTTTGTTTCGTTAGAAAATTTTAAATAGAACTCAAGGTTACAACTTACAACAGCTATATGAAAGGTGCTTCTGCGCCTAGATGCCATGCCAGAAGCGCTTTACATTTTGCAAAATCAGAAGTATGGAATATCCAAAAGGATCAAATTTATCGCAGCAAATACAGTGAAGTGTCAAAATTATTTATAAAAACATATTTATAAAGTTTTAAAGAAAAACCAAGCAAGCCACATTTTGAAATGTATTACAACTTCTGTTCTTTCAGAAATAATTTTATCAACATTTTTTTTAAATAATATATAAATTAAAATGATAAGTTTTTTTCAGCATATTTTAACTTGACAAATCAAAGATTAATTCATCATACATCTAAGTTTTATTTATGAGTTTATTGTTAAATAATAGTTACTATATACACAAAATAAAATTTAAACTCTTAATACTTACTTAAATATATTTACTTAAATAGACGAGTAAATTAACTATTCAACTAATTCAAATTTGTTAAATACTTCAATTGAAGTGATAAGCTAAGTAGGGCTAAAAGACCGTGCACTATTCAAAAAGAGACATTCATGTGCCAAAAAATTAAGTGGTAGTAGTACTTTCTCTGAGCTTAAAATTAAAAGGGGTAATGTTGATGTTGAAAGGGATTGATCCATGATATATATCTATATTTATAGGAGCATGCATAGCTAGCTTAGTCATAGCCAGAAAAAGCAGAGTTGGCTATCATCAACATTAAACAATAATACAAATGTTAATGTCATAGTGTGACTCTGAACTACTACTAAGCATGCCAATATTGAAGTTCAAGCTAAGTTTGTTGTGATCTTTTAATTTTTATATATATTATTATGTCTCATTAAATCTTTAATAATATGCAAATGCCAGAGATTAAAAAGATAAAAAATAAAGTATTGTTTTTTCATTAATATTTGAGGTAGATCTTAAACTTATCTCTAACATTTAAATTGTCATATTTAAGTTTCTAATATTTTTAAATCATTTTAATATTGTCCTATTATTAGTGATCTGTTAACAGAATTGATGGTGAAACAAAATTAAGACAATTTTAAAATATTATAAACTTAAACATAACAAAAATATGGAAACAAAAATGAGACATTACTCTTAGAAAAATTATAAAATCAAGTAAAATGATAATGAATTTTAATGAATGAATTGCATTACTAATTTAAGATTTTTTATTCATACTAGTCACTCCACAAATATTTCGTAACGAGTAAAAATCTTTAAAAGTAAAATTATAAAAAATAAATTCATTTAAAATGAAAGTAACAAGATTAAGTATAATTTATTTAGATGTGATTAAAAAATAAATGAATAATTATGTATTGTAAAAAATTGATATTATTGAAGGATAAGATAAAAATTTATTTTTATGTATCATTTTTGTCCCCAATATTTTTATCTTAATTAAGTTTCTAACGTTTTAAAATCGTCTCAATTTTATCCTATCGTCAATTCTGTTAACATATGGATAATATTGAGCCAATTTTAAAACATTACGAATTTAAATAAAACAATTTGACAACTTTAAAATTTACTTCAAACCAGAAAAAAAAAACAATACTTTACTAAGATGACAACAACACATACGGAGAAAAATTTACTCATCATCACCAATACCTGAAACATCTGAAAATGTGGCATACCAAATTGGCTATATCCAAAAAGCTAATTAAGTATATCTATCTCTTACTATTCCCTTTTCTTCAAGGACAAGAAGAAATAATTAAATTAAAGTTCTTCTTATATTAATTATATATGCATGCTGCACATTTATTATTTTTCTGATTATTAATTAGTACCATATCTATAACCTATGATATTAGGAGAGGAGGTTACTGTAATGTCCGTACACACTGCCATTAATTAATTAATTCATTAATATGCATGTCACTCCTTCCTTACTCACTATACTCATCAATTACTACCCTATATTTATTTATTTATGTCTAATAACAACGATAATATTTAATAATTAAGAAATAGAAGGCTTTTAAGATCAAAACTGAGAATGAATCTTCCTTTAACAGATTTTGTCCCCTTTTAATTTATTTATTTATTCATTTTGTTATAATCTCCCTTAAATATCCATTGACCACTCTTTGTTGTTGAACTGAATCATCATCATCATCATTATCATCTCCACAATTTTCTCTTCAGTTTTCTCGATCGAGAGAGGCTCTAATATTCTACAAGTAGAACTCAGGTAAGTAGTTCAGTACTTCAGTTTATTCCTCTTCCATCTTTATTCTCACTATATATATTAATTAATTAATTAACTACTATATTACGTGGCAGGGTTTTCAGAGTGCAAAATAATATTGCTAATAATTAAGAGCTTCAGGCTAATTCAATTCCTTGATTCTCAAAGAGGTAAATAATTTGGCAAACCATTAAGTTTCTTTAATTTCTTTTCTAATATCTTTAGTTTCTATATATATAACGATTCCTTAGTTTTCTAGTTGAGTTGAGATTCTTCACTTTTTTTTCTATTATAAAAAGTACCTGTTAATAACCGGTTAATCCACTAATTCTTCTTTTGGTCGAGTTGCAGAGTCATTAATAAAGAGAATCTCAACTTTAGTTTACATGCATGCTAATTAATTAAAAGGAGAGGGTTACCAAAGGTTGAAATATAGGGGAAGCAATAAATAAACACATCTTAGAAATATCATTTTAATTACATACGAGACCTAATAAATTTTTCATTTAGTTAATTGAACTAAAATTATGTATAAAGATACATACTTATAACCAAAATTATTGTAGTGGAAATCAATTGGAATTGTCGATCTATTTAAATAAATATCGAAAATTATAAATTTTATTTTATACGTTTAATAATTTATTGACTAATAATAAATTTTTAAATAAAATTTTAATTTGCGATTAATTAAATTCTTGATCCGACGAACTAGAGAATAACATGGAAAAAAATTTATTGTGGTGGAGTGTAACCTATTTAGTTCAGTAAATAGTTGGCTAACTTTGTCCAATTTGTTTCATAGCTAAATTTAATGGAAATTGAGACATGTGTGGTAAATTTCAAAATTTGGTGGGGCACCTTGATAAATAGTTGGTTAACTTTTTTTCATTCTTTTTTTCAAATGTACTCCATAGTCGTCTGAATGTCTGGTAGTCAAATTAGCTAAATCTAATAAGAAGTAGACACGTTGTTAATTTCAAATTTGGTGGCGCACGGGCACCGTTCATAATGTTTGTTTGTCACTGCCATCTATTGTGGAGTAAGAACTTTTTAACTTGAGTCATTTTATAATCATTCATTTATAGATTTTTTTTTTCTCACAGTAATGTATATAAGTATTAGTTTTAAGAAAGAATAATCATTTCAAAGATTTTTATTTAAATAAAATCTTAACATCTATTTTTAGTGACACTCATAATAAAATTAGATTACCCAATTTTATTTAAAATATTATATATTTAGTAATAACTTTTTAATATATAATTATTTATATATTTCAATGTAATAATTTAAGTTTCTTACATAACTAATTTTTTAACATATTGTAAAAGATGCTATGATAAAATAAATAAAAAATATTGTATATACATAAAAAATTAATTATCAAATTAATCCTTGTATATTTATGTATAAATAAATACATATATCATATCAAATTTATTATTAATATATATTTTTTATTTTAAAATATATCTTATAAGAATAGTTGATTTAGTTATTAATTTTGTATGTATACTTAGTATAAATGTAAAAAGATTTAGATCTTAATCCGTATTAATTTTTATGTTATTCTAAATAAAGAATTAAAGATAGAAATACTTTAGAATAAAACAAATATAGGCTATAAAATACGGACATTTTGTTGAGTTGTTATGTCTGTCTATCGAACATATTTTGGACATAACATTTGTGTGTTTGTCGTGTTTAATCATGTTCTAATAAAAAATAAAAAATTTTCTTTGGACACACTTAGATACACCTAAATACTATCGCATGTCAGCGTGTTTAACATTGTTAATGTGTATTCTTGAAATAAGTTTAGAAATAATATATATTATTATTTATTAAAACAAAAAATATTTTAAATATTTTATACAATTAAAAAAAACATTAAAAATAGTTAAAAAATTATTTTATATTTTAATATCAATAAAAAAATCAAAATATCATTGTAATTTATTTAAAAGATACTTTCTATATTATATATATTGTGTTTCAGTGTCTTATAAGATTTTAAAATTTGTGTGTTCGTATGTCTTATATTGTATTATATTATGTCTCATGTACGTATCAGTATTAGTGTCCATGTATCATAGAATACAGGTCTTTGTTAATTTATGCTTGAAAGCTAAGAGAATTCTTACATGGGAGAGATATTAAATATGAGAAATGCTAAGGTGAACATAATTTATTAATATTAAGCAATATCTTTAGTCAATATTTTATTTTTAAATTATTAGAATTTAAAATTTAGTATTTAGAATTTAAATTTAATATTTAAAATATAAATTATTGATCAAATATTGATAAAAAATAATAAATTTTATTGATTATATAATATTATTTTAAATATCTAATTATTCAGGTACCTTTCTACTTAGTAATTTAAATTTTTATATAAATAATTTTATGTCATCATCTTACTGGTTTTTGTTTCACAAAATAAAAGTGGTGATAGAATATGTCTTGTCTTCTTATGTAACATGTCATATGCCATGTTTTGTTCAATCAAAAACTAAAATAATTTATACAAAATTGTTGTTTTAGAGAATAAGTTGAAAATTGGTAGAAGTTAAAATGGAGAGCAAAACACATTAAACTTTTACTAATTAAGTGTAATTTTGTCGACGGCATATTAGTTAAAATTTCAATTTAATTTTTAAAATTATTCGATATTATAATTTTAAATAAGTGAATTGATTTTGTAAATTTTATATTAATCAACCTCACCTTAAGGCCCCACAATTGTGTATATTATGACAGACTGTACAAAACACTATACGTGTATATAAGTAACCCAATATTTCATATATCTCTTGCTCTTGGTTGCTGAAAGCTATTTGTAAGACACTCACCAAATCTTCTATACTGAATCATTTTTAATATATAGATAGGGGAAGCATCCCACGTAGTTCTCATGATAGAAATCATAGAATGATATGCTGCAAGATTTATTACTCAGTGTATCGAAGTACCCACAACTAGAATCAAAATTTGAAAAGGTACTATCCATCTGTAATTATTCGTTTGTATCTTCTATTCTGTATCATATTGTACTCCTTCATTAGTGAAAACTGGAAAGTGTATTTCATTTCTAGCTGCATAGGTGTCGATGATAAATTAGCTTTTCAATCACTTTTAGACTTGTAAATCTAATATCGTATTGCAGTTGAATTTATTTAAATGGATTAATAATTTTGGAGCTGCTAAATAATATCCAAATTCAAAAATGCTAAGTATATATCAAAATTAGTTGTCATGTATTTGTGTATAAGTATATGTGTAATTAAATTTATTTTTAATATATATTTTATATTTTATTGTATATTTATTTTAATAATTAATTTTAATGTATATGTAATATGCTTGAACTTTGAATCATATATTAAATTTTCTCACCGTACGTACCCTTTGTCCAATTACTTTTTATTCTTCTCAAAGAAAATATACAGTGGCATGATGTGATCCTTATGAAAGAAAAAATCAAGAAGTTTAAAGTCAAGTAGTTTGATTAGTAGTCTTGAAAACGTTCCACGAAGCTGTTTTGTTGCTGTTGTTGTTTAGACAACTATAAAGTGAATGCCAAACAATGTTGTTAATAATGTTTCATAATCTGGTTATATGCTGCAGAGAAGATAAGAGATACTTCTGTATGTCGTGGCCGTGTTTATTAGTTAGGAATTTTTTTTTTTTTTG
>NC_029772.3:101957182-101964328 GCF_000817695.3 Arachis duranensis | reverse complement strand
TTTTTGGAAAATAGAAAAAAATTTAAGACCAAATTTTGTTCTGAATTTTTTTGTGTACCTTCTAAATATTTATTCAAATATTAACACAAAAATTTAAATTAAAAAGATAAATTGTTTTCTAAATATGAAAGTTTTTTCGTCACTTATATAAAATATAATAGAATAAAGTATCATTTTTGTCCCTAATTTTTGGGGTAAATCTCAAAGTTATCCCTAACATTTAAATCGTCCTATTTAAGTCCCTAACGTTTCAAAATTGATTTAATCGTGTCCTACCGTTAGAGATCTGTTAACAGAATTAACGGTGGAACAAAATTGAGATGAATTTAAAAGGTTAAGGATTTAAATAGGAAGAATACGTTAGGGATAAAAATGATACATAGAAATAAATTTTAATTTTATCCTTCAATAATATCAATTTTTTACGGTACATAATTATTCAATTATTTTTTAATCACATTTAAGTAAATTACACTTTTTTTTACCAAAAATAGGAAGACTCAAACCCGTAACCTGTTAGATGAGTCCTCATTGGGCATTGGCAAGTAAATTACACTTTATTTTTAGAAAAAATTATTTTTTTATAATTTTACTCTTAAAGATGTTTACTCATTATGAAATATTTGTAGAATGACTAATACATAAACTTGCAGAAAAAAATGATACATATACAATAAAGTAATATGATTCTAGTAATTCTACAAATATTTTATGAAGAGTAAAAATTTTTAAGAGCAAAATTATAAAAAAAATAAATTTATTTAGAATGAAAGTAATGTGATTAAGTGTAATTTACTTAGATGTGATTAAAAAATAATTAAATAATTATGTACCGTAAATAATTGATATTATTGAAGGATAAAATTAAAATTTAATTCTATATATTATTTTTGTCTCCAACGTTTTTGTTTTATTTAAGTTTCTAATGTTTCAAAATCGTCTGAATTTTGTCCCGCTATTAATTCTGTTAACAGATTTTTAACAACAGCACAATATTTAGTCAATTTTAACACGTTATAGATTTAAATAGGATAATTTAAACGTTAAAAAATAATTTTAAGACTTATCCTAAATATTAAAAATAAAAACGATACTTTATTTAATATAATATTTATTAGTTATTTTTAATTTTGTCAATAATATCTTTAAAATAATTTTTGTCAGCGCATGGATATATTTCGAGTAAGATAGAAATGAACTCTTAGATTTAGAGTGTGTTTTATTTTCTATTTTTAATAATAATGATAATAATAACAATAATAATAATAATTCCAATTGATTGTGTATTAATAACTAATTTTTTAAGATTTAGTTGTACTATACTATTAACGTAAAACTGTCATGTCATTGTGGAGAAAATAAAAGAATATATCTGTATGACCGAAGCAATTATATAATGATAATATATATTATAGAGGTTAGTGATGTTTGTATTTAATAGTTATCTTTTTGTTTTTGTTTTTACATTCCTTTGGTATCTCACATTACTTTTATATTTTTAAAAGATTTTTAAACCTCTAAGATATTATATATAATTATTTTTATATTTGTTGTGTTATATTAAAAATAAGAGAATGTTAAAGTTTTACTCTTTTCACCTTACTTTTATTTATAAAAATTAAAAATATTATTTACACATTAAAATCAATTATCATATATTTATATATAAATATATATATAATTTAATTTATTTTTAATGTATTTTTTATAGTTTAATGAGTATTTTATATTAATAACTAATTGTAGTGGTTTATTTAGTATACAATTAATATGATTATTATAAAATAGACACTTTCTTTTCTAATAACATTAATAACATCATGCCAACTACTTATAACTCAAATAGCATAGTATTTTTATCTTCGTCTAAAAATTTTAAGTTTAAATTTCACTCTTAATTTTAGAAAAAAAAATTAAAAATCTCATTTTTTATCCACTTTAAAAAAAATTTGGAACTTCTAATTAGATCGATGTTAATTTCAACTTTTTTAATTAATTAAATGGTGCTTTGTGCAAATAACCTTTAATAAAAGATTTCTTTATTATATGTTTTACCAAAAAATTGTAATAAAAAGATTTCATAATAATAAAAATATATTTTATTAATGTAACAAAATGTATTTTTGAATTTTTATAAGGGTTTCTTGGTAAAATATGATTTTATTCATGAGTTACATTAGCGAAATATATTTATTATTATTGTTTAATTTTTTAAGTAAAAATTACGTAATAAAGTAAAAATGTATTTTTTTTAAAATAGTATTTTTGTAAAACATTTTAATTAATAATAAAATTAAAATTAATACTGACTTAATTTGTCAAAGTAAGTTAGAGAAAAAAGATAAAAAAAATTCACTTATTTTTAAAATTTATTACATATCAAAGTTCTATTAAAATGTTTGTTGTATACATAAATTAAAATTTTAATTTTTAATATTTATTAAAGCAGACAAGTAAACTAATATATCAATTTAAATTTGTTAAAAAAATATACATTTTGTAAATAAATAAAAAAAGAGAAATAATTTTGATATTTTTAAAATATAAATATATAAAAGATAGAAATATAAACCCGTTGGAACGGTGCTGGTAACAAACAAACAATGATGGTCATGCTTTTTAGTCTATGATTGTTGGGCCATGGCGACTGGCGTGAGTGAGAGAGAATAGTGATCGATGTTAGGTAAGTGAGATCCACTACCATCTCTCTCTCTCTTTCTCATCGACGCTCCCCTCCATTAGGGTTCGATCTTCTTCTTCGCCACCGCCACCGCCACCGCCACCGCCACACCTCACATCACATCAGATCTCCGTCCGCATCTCTTCTTCTCCGATAGATCCATCTCACTACAGACAAATTCTTCATCTTCAATTCGCATCTCTATGTAAAACAACTAGGGTTGGGGCTGGGGTTTTCTAATTAATTTCTGATTGTGGAATCTCTTCGTATATATTCTTCGTTCTTTGTTTCTGTTGTAATTAATATGGATCTGATCTACAAGTAATTAAGAACTGGATCTGAGAATCTCACACTGCTGTGACGGAAAAAGCCTATGAATCTATACACAACCACCTACTCTTCCTTTGTCTCTATCTTCGCCCTACCTAACTAGGGCATATATTATCCTACAACAGATTCCTTTTCTTTTTTCTTTTTTTTTTTTAAATTAATAATAAAATTATTTCTTCCGTTTGCGTCTTTGTGATGACGATCGAGAACTTCATCGCATAATAATTTTCGGATCTTAGCTTCGTTTTTTGTCTTCATCTGGTTTTCTTTCTTCTTCCCTGGTTTTCTGCACATTCTAATTCTGGTTTTAGCTAGGGTACAGGAATTCTCTTATTCTTTTTCTTCTTTTTCTTCTTTTTTTTTTCCTTCCTTTTTTTGTTGGGAATACTGTAATGGTTTATGTGATGAATATTGAATAGGATACAGGCATAGGTAGGGGGCAGGGAGAGGAATGGAATTTCACATGGAAACTTAACATATTAGGGCTTGGATATGATTGTCTCTTTCACTAACTTGCTGCTTTCTAAAGCCTGATCACTTCTCTGCATTGCTGCTGCTAACAATCCTCACCTAATTAAAACCCATTGGAATTCCAATTAAGCCCCTCCAAAATATTTATATGCATCAAATAACAAAATATCAAATACATATTGATTTTTTATCTTAAAAATAAACAAGTCTCTCGACAAATTTAATTATAAAAAAATTTCTAGTTTTTCTAAATAGTGGACACATCATAAGTCATTTGGTATTGGATCCAAACCATTGTTAGAGAAATGTATGTGTCTCTCATCTACAAAAGTCAGGACTGGACTTGTATTTTAATTTAGTGAAGAATTTATTTGTCTTTTTTCATATAAAATTATAAACGTTAAATAAAATAAGATATTTTTAGTTATTGTCTGATTGTCTGTTTTAAAATTACTGATATTATTATATGAAGAATTATGGTGAATAAATTGTTCTCAAAATATTTTTTATTATTTAAATTCAATCTCGATTGCTTTGATATTTTTTTTAACTAATTTCTCGTTTGTATAATTTTACATATTTAACAATTAATAATTACAAAGACTAGTATATATAATAGCTGCACATAAGAAAGAAAAGTACAAAGTACAAAACTATCAAATTTCTTTTGACAAAGTTACAGTTTTGTGTGATTCTACAATTTACTACAATATTTTATTCAAAATTAGAAGAAAGGAAAATAAACTAAAAATCATCGTCTAATTGAAAAAAATTTCATCTGACAAATACAAGAAAATAGAATCAAGTGAAGGTGGATTTTACGTTAAATTAAAAAGTTCAATTTATCAAAAAAAAAAAGGTTATCAAACAAAATGAGCTAATAATTGAAACTTTATGGTGGATTCCTTATTGATGGTTACAAGCCAAGGCACTGAATTTGCTTTTTTCTCTCTACAACTGTTACCATATGGCATATGCTATGCAATTTCATTCTTTTGATCTTTTTCTTTAATTTCTTCAGAACTACTGTCATTGGAACAATTATGAATAATTTTGAATCATATCATATTATATTTAGAATATATACATACGTACACCGTGCAATTATTGTGGCTCCAAAACTTTTTAGAAGACTTTTAAGCATTAGTTCTATGATCAGCAATTCAGCATTACTTAGTATAGCGGTTGGAAATGTTGCTTTTTTTTTATTCAATTCTAATTTTTGTTTCCAAGTCCAACTAGATTTAAGGCCAGGGAAACAAAATAAAAGAAATTAATAGAACCAACCTTACCATGTTAACTATTATATATTAAGGTCTTCAAATGTGGATATATGAGTGACCGGATCTATAGACTATAGTCTGAATATTATGAAATGACTAAAGACCACTTTCAGTAGTGGCATCAAAATTCAAAATACTTTGAACCTATGCGCAATTTGCGCATCACATATCAAACCTAAAATGGTACGCTGTGGGGTGATTTTTATTCTAAGGTAGAAACTCAGGTGCAGTCAGTGGAGTTGATAACTGAGAGTCGTTAGATGATTTGATTGATTTGACTAAATTTTTATCTAGCGGCTCTGATCTATCAACTTCACGTAAAGTCGACTGCACCTAAGTTTTCACTTTATTTTAATATTTTAACTTTCTGGTTTCCGATATGATAGAAAAGAGAGAAATTATTTTCAATTTGATAAAATATTAGTGGTTCGTGATACTGAAAATAATATTTTTAAATTTTTATGTTATACTTTTTTGTGTTAATTTCAGATGGTCCTAAAAAGATTACACTTATATTAATTTTGCTTTAGATTAATACTTTAAATTGGTTTTAAAAAATAAAATAATAATTAAATCAGTTTTATCAATTTGTTTATGATAAATTTTCAGTTTGACTTACAATTATATTCTTTAAAATCAATTTAAAATGTTTGGTCTCTCAAATACCAGTTTGACATATATTTAATATTTTAAGAATTATTTTAATACCCATTAATTTTTTTTATCATTTAATTTTCATTATTTTTGCATGAATTTATTTCAAAAAAATATATTTTTTGAAAAAATAATTAATAAATGATTGATTGATAACTCCAAAACACATAAACAACAAAGATATAAAGATTAAAAAAGAAAAAAAAAAGACATTAAAAAAAACAAGGTCATCTGCTGCACACACCAAAACAAAAGCTTAGCACAAATTCGTTTCCAGATTGCTGACAACAGTGTCTCATGACTAAGGGTATAAGTCCAAAAATATCAATGTTCTCATGCATACTACTCCACAGACAAAATTTTTTTTATTAATCTTATTTTAATTTAGTCAGTTTATTTTTTAGTAAAAAATTTATAATCCAACACAAAATTTTTAAATATATTTTTTTCGAATTACAAAATTTTCTATTCACCCATAAAAATAACTAAATAATATTTAAAAATAACATTTTTAACCTTAAATTCAATATTTGATCTCAATTTAATTATCAATAAATAAAAAATTATCCATGAATTATCTATGAAACCTCGTTGGAGAAGATTATTGAAGGATTATAAAGTACGGCATTGAGTACTTTTATTTATTTGGTCGTTTTTTCATTCTTTTCTGTTAAAAAAAGGTTAAATGAATGTATTTTTTATATTAATATTAAAACTTGAATATTGGTATTACATAGATTTATATTAAGTATTGAAAATTTCTAACTCAGTTTTGAATTTATAAAGTGCTGCCCATAAAATTCAATACAGTGAATATTGTATGAATATGAAAAATAAATTAGTAAAATATAAATGTTTTTGGTATATAAAGAGATAATAAATGCTTTTTAAAACTTCTGAGAATAAAACAATTAATAAAAATAATAATGCATACCTTTGTAAAAAATATAATATTTTGATATTATTAGAAATATTAAATGTATATAAAATTATATTTTTTAATTTAATATTTGTAATGTGTCCCTACTAAAAATCCTTCTAGCAAGTAATAACAAAATTTTTTTTTTCAAAAATAGACCTTAACCTATACATATATAGAAAACAATTTGTGAATTATGGAATAATTTGTACGTAGCCTTTTTTTTCTGACTTGAAGATCAGACAGACGTACGTATTCTGTTTTTTCAGAATTTCATGTTACAGAAGTCACGTTCAAATCAGAACTGTCTAACATGTACTGAACAGCAAAAAAACAGACAGAAAAAGAAGAAAAAAAAGATTATGTTGAAGTATATCACATGCATTTCTACTAATTAAGTCTTTTAAGTATTTTTAATCAATTGAATTTTTATACTATTTTTTTATTCACTAGAGATTAATATCATTTAATTTTTCTAATTTTTTTCTTTACAACTCTTAAATGATAAGAAACTATTATAATTTTGTTCAATTGTTGACATATTTAGAGATTTAATTAATGGAACATAAATTAAAATATTATCTTTGACCATTTGAGGTAGAGAAATGATTTATTAAATAAATAAAAAATGTATTATATGCAAACAGGGATAACATGATCGGATCTGATATAGTCAAAATTTCGATTCTATTCGGACTAAAATCATTGAATTGGATTGGATCAGATTTAAGTTTGAGTCCGATTTGCACCTCAAATACATCAAATATATTTATAAAATATAAAATATTTAAAAAAACATTTTTATTAAA
>NC_029772.3:101900982-101957108 GCF_000817695.3 Arachis duranensis | reverse complement strand
TAAAATAATACAATGTATATAAGAATTATTAGTTAAAATAAAATATGAAAAAAATATTTACTTATTTATTTATATTCTGTAGATTTGCGAATATGCATTAGCGTGTGAATCAGATCCGATCTCAGATCAATATTCACAATTTTCAAATCAAATTTGAATAAATTCTGTATATATACGAATTGGATCCATGAACATCCATAGATATAAATAAAGTTAAATAGATTAAGTAAAAAAAAATATTGTATAATAATGATATATTTGTGTGTGTCTTTTACGATAAAAAATTTACAAATAAATGAAATATAGAATAATTTGCTTAAGTATTTTATAATAATTTTTATTGGTTTTTTTAATTTACATGTTTAGTGTAGAATGATAAAAAAAATCATTATAATGGTTAGTTAATACTTTGCTTATTCAAGTTCTTAATAAATGATCATCACAAAATAATTATTTAGTATTATCTCTTAACTCTCATCATAATTTGAGGTAATAATAACAATTTATTATCTGATTATGTTACTAATAAAATTAGAGTTATTTTATTATTCCAAACATTATCATATCTTAATTGCTTGTTATACATCTTATTATTTATATTTAGAGTGGAAGACTCAAATGTCAATTCAATCACATCTAGAGATTATCAAAATTTTACACATTGGAATCCACTTGGAAATAACCTGCTCACAAACAAGAACAACAAACATACATACATCTGAGAATGAAGTAACCCTAACCCTTTTTCAAGTAATCATTGAACTTTGAAAATAAAAACAACAACCACAAGATGATGAACATGTCCAAAACTATACACAGTAGATATGATGGCAATAATAGCAGCATTACTTAAAAACTAAATTTAAAACATCTAACTATGCTTCTATAATTTAATTAGTGCACATTTAATCATTCTTAATTAGTTCATAACATAATCTCTGAAACTTTGGTAGTTGATTTTTGAGTACATATATATAACTGATTTTGTAGTACAACAATATTTTGTAAAGATGAAGATACAAATACATACAACCATTAATCATTCATTCAAATAAATAATAATAACAATAAGTTTTTGATAGAATTGAAGATACCTTGCCACATTACATGCCAAAAGGAAAGTAAAGAAGAAATACATCCATGCTACATACTTGCTTGTGTTGATTTTATTATTCCGCTGACACACAAAAAACTTTGATGGGTAGTGCACAGTTCATAATTTTGCAGCAACATAGATCATAAAAAGATTATTACGCGTAATTGTTGTAGGTCTCCCAGGATTTTCCCATGGACTGAAATTCTGCAAATTGATGATGCTGCAAACCAAATTTTATTCATCAATGATCAGAATAATATATATATCTATGTACTTATTATGCATATGATTTTCAGCAACACATACATACAACAGAACACACGCTAATTATCTATCGTAGTTTTGTGTCAATTGATGTAAGAATTTTGCCCTGTCAGTTATAGTTGTTGTAAATCAAATTGAAGTGACGATGATGTATATACATATAACTTCGACTAATAAGAATTATTGATCTTACTTCTTGAAAGATTGAGGAGTTATTGACGAGAGAATTGAAGATCATTGTTGGACTCCATTTGCTCATAATCACAAGAGATTCTTCTTCATGATGCACCATGTCCTCCGCAGCAGCTTCCAAAGGCCGGTGGTGATCCTTCGCCGAAGAACTTGGTTCTTCTGCTTCTGCTTGAGTAAGGGAAGAAGGAGGATTCAAGCCTTGACTATGGTGATTACTATCGTTATTATTAGTACCTGCAGATTCTTCAACATTCTCAAAGGGGTTCCATGTACTCAATCGATTCAATCCAATAACACTTGTTGCCACATCATCATTGTTGTTGTTGCATTGCTTATTATTATCATTATCATTATTATTGTTATTTTGATCATTATTATTTGCCGTTGATTCTTGATGAGCAAGCTTCTTCAACCTGGTCTTCTCTCTTGTTCTTTCCCGGGCCCTTTCCCTTGCCTTTTCCCTCGATTCTTTACCAATTGGATTGAAAGAGCTTTTCCTTGAAACTTTGTTACTACCCCTTCGCTTCTTCGTCTTCGTGGTAGTTGTTGGTGTGGGTAATAGTTTTCCATTATGTCCTTGATTTTCGCTTATGGCCACTTCGTCCAAGCTCGAAACCCCTTCGCACTCAGAAGTTGAAGAGGCGCTTTTGCCATTGAAGCTGCTACAGCTTTGGTGATTCTTCTTCTTCTCCCTTGCGAGTTGTTTGATCTCCACTTTCGCTTGGTTGAGCAGCCACTCAACGGTCTTGCTTGCTTTGTCGAATCCAAGCATATCTTGAAGACCGAAGAATCTTCTAGCAACTTCAAGGGACAATCTCATTCTTCTGTCCCTTAGTCCCCTAGCAGTGTTGATCTTGCTGTGCCGGTCCCTCTTGCTTGATCTTCTTCTTGTGGTGGTGGTTGTAGCCACAGGAGCGGTGGTGGTGGTGGCGGCAGCGGTGGTGATGGTCATGCCTTGCCCTGATGAGTTCTTGTTAGTGTTGGTGATTGAAACCTCCATGTTTACTACTCCTGCCTGATCGTTGTGATCAGACTGTGCCAGAGACTGGTGATGAAGAAAGTGAAATTCTCCGTTAAGGAAAATCTCATTGTCTTCAAATAATGGAGAGTAAGGGAACTGAAAGAAAGAAAAAGAAGGAGTGGGAGGAGGAGAAAGAGGAAGAGAAGGAGGAAGAGTAGAAGCACAATTATTATTATTATTGGCTTGTTCTTCTTTTGAAGAAGGGCTGCTTTCAATTGAAAAAGGCCTAACATTAGAAGAAGACGAAGAAGAGGGAAATAATAATGGTTGGTTATTAGGGTAGGGGGAGACTTGGTCGTCGTTGCCATTGATGAAGTGATGAATAGTGTTACTACTATTTGGTGATGAATACATATCTGATGAGATGAGAAGTCAAGAAAATTAAAAGTAGAAAGAAAAGAAAAAGAATAACCCTAGCTTTGGAGGTGGTGAAGCTGATTGGGAGTAGCAAAGGTGGTTGAGAACGACATGTTTGTTTTGATGAACAAAGAACGAACATGTATGCTCTCTATGCTCCCATCCTTTTCATTCTCTCCTTCCCCTTTCTTTAATTTTGATTATTGCTTGTTCCCTACTGCAATTAAAAGGAAGCTAAGCTAAGCTAAGCTAACCCATAAGTCATATATAGTTACTATACTGTTGTTTTTCTCTACCCTTATAGAGAAAGAGAAGGAGGAGAACGGTGAGTGAATGAGAGAAAAAAGAGAGAGAAAGATACAATTTATTAGGATCGTAAAGAGGAAGTAGTAGTATTAGTATTCAGTATAATTGTGGTGAGAATGACAGGACAAAGACAATGATACCTTACAAAGCATGAGCGTTGAAATGAAATTGAATTATGAGAGAGATCACAAGGGGTTGCAATGGCATAATTTATTGATTTATTTTATTAGGAGGAGGAGACAAGGAGCATCCCTTTTCTTTTTAGCAAAAAGTTGTTTGTGATGAGGTAGCTCTCTTTAGGAATGAATGAACATAATGTATAGTGAGTGAGAGTGAGAGTGAGAGTGAGTGGATGCAAGAAAAAGTTTGTTGTGCCACTTCACGTGGTGCGCACAGGGGTCTGTTGTTGTAGTTGTATGCTGCTGCTGCTATGTGCGAGTTGACACAAAACTAAAATTCCATCTTCAATTCTTCATCACACTTCACACCACCCCCACACACACACTCTCTCCCTTTAAGTCATTTAATTTGCTAATACTCTTATCATGCTTTCCCAATTGACCTTGTATTGACTATATTTATAACAACATATAACTCTATTTTTATCTCCCTATCTTTTTATCCTTTTGTCAGTGGTACCTAGATGATATGGTAGCACGATGCCATGTCACATGTCATTATTTTTGTTCACAATTACAACGTTTACATTTCCTCTTGTCTAAACGCAATTTGTTATTCTGATTGTACTTTTTTACTGTCGGTGAAAATCTAACTTCTTTTTTTTTTTAATATAACAATATTTTATTTGAATATAATCTTTTAGGAATATTTCAAGACTTATACACACGTGCCAAGCTGTGTATGTAACCCTAAAAAAGGGTTGAGAATGGTGGGAGAGGGGGAAGTACAATAATTTGCTTGCATCCAATTAAAGGAAGAGAGTTGGAGAAGGCATGAGAGAGGGGCTTTGGCAATGGTGGCCAAATGCTGGCCCTTTGACTGGGGATGCTCAGAACGTCACTATCACAAAAAAGAGATGCGCCATCACTCACTCACTCACTCACTCCCTCACTCACTTAACTTTGCATATACACTTGAGGCATAGACACATAGATAGATAGATAGATATAGTTTACAGATATAGATATAGATTATAGATGTAGATAGATATCTATGTATCTAATTCAAACTCTTCTGCTTTTGAGAATGTTTTCTTGGTTCCCCCCCACCCCTCTCCTCTCTTCAACTTTCACATTCAACTTTCAACTTTCACATGCGTGCTATATCTTTTCTTTTTCTCTCTTTCTTTTTTACAATCTTTTCAAACACTTATTCATCTTAAATTTAACAAATATATTATTTGTACGTTAAAATTAGTCATTATATATTATATATATTTATATTTTAATATATATTTGATAATATAATAAGAATAGATAATAATTTTAAAAATTACATAAAAGGATATTGAATAATAATAAAATGACAAAATATATACTAATAGTTTTAATAGAAATAATTATATATAAATAAAAAATGCATAAAAAGAATATATAAAAACTTATATATAATTTCTTTCTCTATTTTCTTTGATTGTATATATCCAAAAGAAGAAAAAAAGTAAAAAAGAAAGATAGCAATAAGTAGTAAGATAGAAGAATTGACATAATAGTGCAAGTGTGCAACTATGTATGTATGTGCTTGTGCTTGTACTTGAGCTTGTGTTTGGGATATGAATATGAATATGACATCATAATTCATTCTTCAAAGCCCTAACCAATTGGAACTTGCCAATGTCATAGATTAGTTCCCCATGATCTCAAAATAAAGACATGTTTGTCAAAATTAAATGGCAATAGTCCATCCACACTTGAAAGCACTCTTTATTATTATATATTATCTATAGTATAGTACACAAAAGAAAAAAAGTAAAAAAAAAAAAGAAAAAAAAGATGAGATTATTATTTATGTCAATGTTTCCATTTATACATGCCGGGATTCCGTCCTTGCCACTAAGTTATATATTGACCATACATGTCTCTGATATCTTTTATTTTTATAGGTAGAGAGGTACATATATTAGCTATCTATAGCAGTAGTATTGATGGAAACCACTTAATTTAGAGTGGCATATATAATTATGAGGACCACAAACCAAAGGGAGGGGGTGGGGTGGTTCTGGGGTTGCTTTCAAGTATGTGATAACTATGACAAGTAAAGCACACTGCTCTCTATATGTTTATATCTATATCTTCATCTATAGATATATATATTTGTAGGACATACTATCTTAGCTACTTTCATGTTTATTATGTATTATGGGAGTGGTTCCTCATTGGGAGAGTTCAATCAATTCCTATGTTCAAAATTAGGTTTGTGAGCAAATTAATTTGGTGGAAATAAAATAAATTTGCTTAATTTTAGTATGAGAAATATTCAAAGGCCAACCAGATTTATTTGGCCATTATTTTAGTTATTAACCTAATTCTTTTAGTCTAATAATTCAATAAGATATTTTTAACTTATATTTTTAAATATTGATAAATTACTGATAACTAAAAATAATAAATTTTACTGATTTTTAACATTTCTCTTTTATAGTATCAAAACTTATTTTATATGGTTGAACTACTTCTAAAAAAATAGGTTAAAAATTACTATTGGTTTCTATAAATTTTTTAAATTTGTAATTAAGTTTTTATATTTTAAAAATTTTCAATTAAATCCATACACTAATTTTAAATTTATAATTAGATCTTTTTTATCAGTAAACGTTACAAAAATATTTTCATCCATCTCACACCAATAACAAATATACTTTAGTATATTTTATTAAATTAAACGCTTCTAGAATGGCAAATATGTAATTATAAATTTAAAACTAGTGTAGATACACCCGATTAAAAATTTTTAAAATATAAAGACTCAGTTACAAACTTAATAAATTATAAAAACTAATAGAATAATTTAACCAAAAAAAATTAGACTTCATTTAAAAAATAACGTTTAAAATGTAAAATCATCATAATGACATAAATAGGAAAAAAAATTATTGTATATGAAATTTGCCATTAATAATTTAATAAAAAATAAATCTTAATATATTATATTAAACTTTTTAAGTTTTGAACTTTTGATAATTAAAAAATAACTTTAAAATATATATTTTAGATGTTTTTGAAAAGATAAAATATAAAGAATAAACTTTTAGCTTACTATTTTTTTTATTTATAATTTAGAGTTTAGAAGTAAAAATTTATGATTTAAAATTTAAACAAAAAAATAAGTTTTTAAAGATGATTGAGATTGACTAAAAATAGTTAACTCTCTGTAATATTATTCTTTTAAAAATACTTCTAACTTTTTAAAATAATAAGTACAAGCATATTAATTTTTTTAATTTATCAAATACAAAATACTGGACATTGCTTGTGCTCTTGAAAACAAATACTTCCGAAAACTTTGACCAAATCAAAACTTTCATTTATCAAAATTGAAGAAATAATGTTAGATAATTAATAACTTTTTTGAATAACATGAATAATCACCAATCAAATTAAAACGCATTACATCTCCAAATTACTCACATAAATCTTAATATTATAATAATTATTCGCACACTAAATAAAATAAACATCAAACATATTCATAATTCATATTTTTATTATCTACCTATATTTTTCAAATTGAAAACACCTATTCTAAAAATTCGCGCATGCATCCCTCACCTCATAATAATGAACTGACTTTTAAAATTAAATTAGTTCTATTAAATAAAAAAAATTGAGATGTAATATGTTTTTCTTCTTCTTTACTCCTATGTCATCTTATATATGAGATAAAGTGTGCAAAATTAAATCAAATAAATTATAGTAAATTTATTTAAACTTTATATTTAAGAATAATGCTATACATATAAAATAAGCACAAACAGAAATATAAATTTGGATGAAGATATATAGATATGTATTGGCTATGTGTATTAGAGATAGAATATGCCTGTGGTTGAACAGCTTTCAACTAGTTATTTGCAGATTTTAACTGTTCCTTTCCAGCAGAAGAAACGCATGTGTGAATGACTTTGTGGGCTTTAGGGGATGAACCTCTCGTCATAAAGCAAAAAGATTTATGCTGCCAGACATTATAATATTATTTACCTTATTCACATTCACCACAAGAAAAAAATAAATGGGATTTATTAATTTTTATGATTATTAGTTTATTTTTTAAAAATTTTATTATACATACAAATTTTTTTGGTAAATAAGTTCGTACAAGTTAGCCAAAATCTAACAAAAATGACCTTCATTTTAAATTGCATGCAAACACGCACTTCTCTACTCTTGAATAACGCAAACGATTCTTTTTCCTCAATCAAAATTGCAACACTCAAAATTCAAAAAAAAGATCAAAATCTCTAAAAATTATCACGAAAAGTGAAGGAAATTGCGAAGTTGAATTCGAAAAAAATTATGAGAAAATGAAATAAGAAGATGAAGAAGAAGCAGTAGCAGAAGATGAAGAGAAGGAAGAGTTTTGAATTAGGCAAAACTTATCAGCATACATACACAAAACTTCTTAAATAATACACTCAAATATCTTCATGTTACACCAAAATATTATGTAAATACAAAAAATATTTTCTCTATGCTGCATTTTTTTCTTTTTTTTCTTATTTCTTTCTTTCTTTTAGTTGAATAAATGTAAATTCATCATCTTTCAAGTAATTTTATAACATTATGTATTTCTTCTTCTTTGTTTGATTTTTTTGTTTTTATTCTTGTTAAGAAAGTAAAACAAGAAGAAACTTAAGAAGGTAAAACAAAAAGAAAAAGATGAATAAGAAAAAAAAAGATGGTGATGATGATGAAGAAAAAAAGAAGAAACAGCAGAGGATGAGTTTTGAATTATGCAAAACTTATCAGCACACATACACAGAAAATTCTTAAATAATATACTTAAATATCTTCGTGTTACAACCAAATTTGCTGCAAATACAAAAAAATATTTTCTCTAATATTTTTTTTCTTTTTTTTCTTATTTCTTTATTTCTTTCAGTTAAATAAATATAAGTTCATTCTTTTTCAAGTAATTTTGCAGCATTATGTATTTCTTCTTCTTTGTTTAATTTTTTTGTTTTTATTATTGTTAATAGAGTAAAACAAGAAGAAACTTGAGAAGGTAAAATAAAAAAGATGAATAAGAAAAAAAAAAGATTATGATGATGATGAAAAAGAAGAAGAAGAAGCAACAGAAGATGAGGATGAGGAAGAATAAGAGTTTTGAATTATGCATAACTTATAAGTTCACATACATCGAAAATTCTTAAACAATACACTCAAATATCTTTGTGTTACACCAAAATTTACTGCAAATACAGAAAAATATTTTCTTTAATGCAAAACTTTTACATTACATTCAATTCAAACCATCAACGATGAACAACAATTCACCTACAGAATCATAAACTACTAACAAAAACATTAACTAAAATCGAACCACACCTCAGCCACTTGATTGGATTCAAAATAATAATCAACTTCGTTCTGGTTCAATTGACGATCTGAACTTGAATTATTCATTATTTTCAACGAGATAACTGTTCAAAACTGATTTTAGAACTTGATTTAAAAAACGTAGAGAAAGAACGAAGAGAAACACAGATAACGCAGAGATGGAAGAGAACGTAGATTGAAAACGTTGAGAAGAATCGAAAATGGAAACAAAATCCTTTTGAAAAATGCAGTTATATATTCGCGCGTTGATTGAAAAATTTGTTAGATTAAGGGCCCGTTTGGGAAGTTTCAAAAGTAATTTTTTGAGCTTTTGACTTATGAAAAGTAGTAGTATTAATGTCTAGTGTAATTTTTAAAATCAAATTGCGGCTTTCTAAAAAACTATTTAGGAGTTTATAGAGAAGTTAAAAAAATAACTTTTCTCATAATACTACTACTTTTTATCACATTTTTATAAAATAAACACTTTTAGAACTAAAAATCTACAAAATTAAATAATTTATTTATAAACTACTTTTAATATAGTCATTTATTGTTTAAACTATTTTTTTAAAAGGAATTTAGTTAAGCTATTTATCTAAATTAGACCTAAGAAACACATGAAATGAATTAGAGTAAAATAATTTATATAGACCTGTGTGAAAAAATGACTTGGTATATAAAGAATAATTATTTTTTTAAAGGGTGGTCTTCTTACTATCATTAATTATTGTACACACTATTTTATGATTACTCGTTGTTAAAAAGAATATTTAAAAGCACTTTTGAGAGTATTTAATCTTGAAATTGAGAGAAAATTAGTGCAATGTGATTTGGCCATTTGGGCTAACAAAATACTAGTAATAATGGTTTTTAATTTTTTTTATCAATACTCTTAATTAAACATGAATTCGGCTCCTTCAAATTCTCACGCATATATTAAAATTCTTCTTTTTTATAATTAACAAGAATTTAATTTTAAACCTTTTGATTATAAAAATCTCCAATATCATGTCATTAAGTAATTTATTTTAAACCATCAAATTATAACTCAAATGACATAGTTTTTTAACTAATTTGAATTAGTCAAGTGGTCAGCTCACTTATCCGCTTAAATACTTGTTTATTAAATATTTGTTTTTGATATTTCAGATATGTCTATTTGGTATAATAAAATCACTTATTCTATAAATTTAAATTTGGTTATATCTTTAATATTTTTAATTTCGTATACAAGAGCCTATTCTTAAAATTTTTCATATGTTCTAGGATTCTTCCTATTCGTAAGTCATTTATGGCACGCGGAAAGAGTTCCGACTATCGGAATCGAACCAATGACCATCGCATTACAAATGCGATGCTCTAACCTCTGAACTAAGTAGGCTCATATAAAAGAAAACTTTTTTTTCTTTTTGCTTTAAAGTATGTTAAAAAAATTTCTTTTTATTTTGACTATTATAGTTATATATCAAAACTTTTCATAAACGTAATCAGAATATTTTGAATTATACATATACCTTCAATGGTGATGATGTTGGATGTGATATTTTAATTTTAAAGTTGTGTTTAACCTATATAGATTTAATTTGGTAAAATTTTTTTCATACCTATTTTAGTTAAGAGTAAAAAATATTTTTAATTGAAATTATTTAAATTTAATGTTTTTTTATTTAATATTATATCATCAATAAATAGTCAAATTATTTTTTAAATTTTAATATTTATATTTTGTTTATACTTTTACCCAAATGTTAATTAAATTTAAAAACAATTAAGTATACTTCTAATTAATTATACCCTTTTGAATAATTTTGTAAAAGGGTTAAAGTATCATATTAATTAATATTTTGTCAAAGATAAATTTTTAGAATTAATCTTAAAAATACTAAACTAGTTGTTTAATTAAATTAGGAATTAAAATTTAAATTTGATTTAAGAAAAAATAAAATATTCACATAAAGTTTATTTTATGAGAATAAAGTGTCGTTTTAGCATTAATTAATAATTAAGAAAACTAAATTACTGTTATATCTCATTTTTAAAAGACCAAAATATGCATTTTTAGCGTGAATTAACTTGATGCCATGTATATTTTTAAAGTTTTGTTTAACCTATGCATTTGATTTATATTCATTATCAGTATAAAAAGAAGTGCACGTAAATTTCAATTATATAATGACCAACACAAAAAAAAAAAAGAAAAAAAAACACTATATATCGAAGTATTAATGAAAATGTTTTCCTCAACTATATTTACTAATAACTTTTTAACTTTTATAAACGCTCGCATATATATATTTAGTCTTAGATAATGCAAAACTTTTGTACATTATAATTTTATAACAATGAAACATATCATCATTTAACATATTATACAAATTCAGTAAAATGATCAAATGGCCTGAATTAATAAGACAAGAAAAAGTAAGGGAACAAAGTTAAAGCACTTATATTTATAGAAATTAAAATCATATCTGATCCCTATAACAATGAGTGTTGAGAGAATATTATCTTTCCATAAATCGAATGGCATATATAGTCGATCAAATCAAGTAGGAATAATGTATGTAGTTAGCATAATACGAATAATGTTAAAAGGTAAATTAATGGAAACGAAACAACGACGTTGATACCAAAGATTTGGTCTTTTTTTTTAAATTACTTTTTTTTTTTGTTTTCTTTGATGCAGAAAATTAGTTTTGTGCTAACTTTTCAGGAATTCCCTGAGATTGTGATTGGCAACAAGGCCATGATGCTCATTCTTATCATCATCATGTTGAAAATATCTATAGTTCATTGATTTTGCAGCCAAGAATCTATGTTTTTTCTAAAAAAAAAAAAAAAGTCTGATCCAAGCATCTATTTATCTTATATATTTGCTAAGGACCAGCCTATACTATGTGGGCCACAAGAAGGACACAACTAATTATTAGGGGAATTATATATTATGAGGGATGCTATATATCTATGTAACTATGTAATCAAGTTGACTTAATACCAAAAAAATCTAATATTATTAAATAAAACGTGAAATACACACGTCCAACACACACGAAATCGCTTTTGTCTAACGCTTTTTCTCCTACACACTTCTTCTTCTTCTTCTTCTTTTTATGCTCGTTTACGCACGGAGCATCTTTTTCTTCTTCGTCTTTTTTCTTTGCGTTCTTCCTTTTCCTCATTTTCCTTCTTTTTCGCGTTCATTATTTTTCACATGTTTTCTCCTTATCGACATTCTTTTGTTATTGTTGCTGCGGTATTTTTTGTCTTTTCCCCCTTCTCTCTCTGGTGAAGAAGTAGTAGAAGGTGAGGAAAAAGAGTTTTGAATAGTGCAGAATGAACCGAACACAATACAATTGTATAATACTGAGTGAACGAACATAATCCATTATATAAAATAAAATTCAAACAGCTTTCTGCAGAATGAACCGAACACAGTACTCATGGTGAAATAATTGTATAGTACTGAGTAAACGAAATATAATTCATTATATAAAATCAAATTCAAATAACTCTGCCTACAATTTACATATTATAAATTCAATTCAATTCAATTCAGTACACCTCCGTACATTTAATTCAATTCAAATTAGCAATTGCATTCCATTCAATTCGATTCAAAATTAAATAATCCAAATCGCTCTCCTGATTTGAAGTTGAGTCATTTATTGTTTCGATTCAGAAGTGCAGATCGAAGAAGAAAACGAAAAAGAATAGGAAGAAGATAAATGCAACCAGATCGAAATAAAAAAAACGAGAAGATGACGCAACCAGAGGAGAACGACGAAGGCAATGCAGATCAATAAGGAAGAACGCGAGCAGAGGAGAAGAAGAAGAGGAGGAGGAGGAGGAGGAGAAGGAAGAGGAGGAGGAGGAGGAGGAGGTTTACGTTGCAGCAGAAGGTTTACGTTGAGCAAAGTTTTAGGTTGCAACACGTTATATATAGCATGTGTATGACAAACGAATGAGGGGTAGGGGACGCACGTGTGAAGAAAATTACTTGATTAACAACCATGTAAAAAATACATAGATACAGAACTTTTCCAATATATTATTACATGATATATCATTGTTTTAAATTAATTGTAATAACTACTAATATCAAGTTGGTTAAGTAATAAAACTCAAGTTGGTATTTTTCTTTTAGTAGTTTTGAGTTTGTATCTTAAAATATATAAAATTACATTACATTGCTATATTTTAAATATTAACATTGATTTTTAACACTGATTTAGTTGAGAGATAGCAATTTCAAAATATTATATCAAAATTGTATGTTCTAAAATATTTAGAGTTTAAAAGGTATGGAGATCAATAAAAAAATAATAAAAAAAGAGTGTTTAATGTGAAGAGAAAGTTATAGAAAGAATTGAGAGAAAAAAATAATGATAAATTATTAATAGTAGAATATAAGTATAAGTATATGAAGTAAAGTTAGCTACAGGAGTAGAGTTAGATGAAATATTAGAAAAGAATAAAAAATATTTACACAATAAAATAAGATTAAAATAAAATTTTAAAGAAGACTAAATTAAAATTTACATATAATTTATATGTAAAAAAATTAAAATTAAGGGGACCATTGCCCTCTTTTCTACTATGTAGTTCTGTCAACTGACTATTTATACTACAATTGCTTTGTAACTAACTAAAGATAACTTAGTACAGTGCCACCACCTTGTCATCTCAATTAACAGATTTCAAAAGATTTACTAACTATTCTTTGCTAGTTGACTAATGACTACTAACATCCTTCCTTAACCAAGGAGACGATGTTGTTCTTGATGTATGTCTTTCTCCAACATGATTCCTTAAACTAATGGATGTTGTGGCTGCTGCAATTCTAAATTTAGGTCTGAAATTGAGAGAAGGTGCTTGTGAGAGTAATTTAATTAAAATGTCTGCCAACTAATCATACGGTAGAATATATACTACATAAACTTGTTTGTTGTACAACTCTATTTTGACAAAATTTATGTCGATTTTGAAGTATTTGGACCCACTGTAAAGAACTGGATTCCTTGTCATCAACACAATGCTCTGATTGTCGCATAATGAAGTTGGTGGTGGCCCCGAGGGTATGTGCATTTCATAGAGAAGCTTCTACGGTAAAATAGTGTCTGTCATAACATCTGCTAAGGCTCTAAACTCAACTTCAGTGCTGGACCTTAACACGATTGCTTGTTTTAGGGATAGCAAAACTACCCGAAGCACAGAAATCCCTGCGGGAACCTCCCTGAATGAAAATCTAAAGAAGAAAAAAAATTTTTGCGGAAATGGAGATAGGGACAAAATTCTTCCGAGGCAGGTGCGAAGACCTGAGCGGAGATCCCCACTAATCTCTAAATTATTAAATTTACTTAAATACCCTTAGTTATTTCTAATATAAATTTTCTAATTATTTTACACACACACACATATTGAAAAATCTAAACTCTAATTTCAAAAGTGTCTTCCCTCCTCTTCATAACTAACATTATGTCATCTCACACTCCCACTCCTCAGTTATCCTAAAATTTTAGAAGGTCAGAACTTCCAAATCCCAATCTCCCATAGAGTCACAACTATACCCTTTGCCGCTCTTGCTCAGTACTCATCGTGCTCGTACTGTCACCCCCTCGCTACCGTGTTGTCTCCGATTCCAGCGTCCTTTCCCCTCTTTATCGCTGCGTGAGTGCGTCCATGTTCCTCTCCGCAGCAGCATCCATTCTCCTTCCACTGTTCTAAGGTCTGCTTTGTTGTTCGTTGTCCACTCACGTTCGGTAAAAAGAAGCCGCCGTCCTGTTCTCAAGAGCATCGCCGCCGTAATTAACGGTTGTTACTTCTCTAGTTCTCCTTCTCCTCTCTTTCCACTTGACTTTAGGCTTGGGATTCAGACCCGCAGAGAATGAGAATCTGCAAAAAATAGGGATGGAGACAATATTTTTCCACACCCAATATTGGAGTCGAAGGTAGGGAGCAAATCTAAGGACGGGGACGGGAGCAGGGAGGCATCCCCTGCCCCCGTCCTGCCCTGTTGTTATCCCTATTTTGTTTTTTGTTCAACCAAGCAATTAGATTGGTGCCAAGAAAGATGTAATATCCTGAGATAGATTTTCAATCATTGGCATTTGTGGTCCAGTCTAAATCACTAAATGTCATCCTCCTTAAGTTGTACCTTTTGTGAATATAAAGCTCAAATTCGCTTGTCTCTGCCAAGTAGCGGATGATCCGCTATACGAATTTTTAATATTGATATGATGAAATATGCATGTACTGCAAGATTTTATACTGAAAAC
The DNA here is from genome assembly GCF_000817695.3 of Arachis duranensis. Lineage (NCBI taxonomy): Eukaryota > Viridiplantae > Streptophyta > Magnoliopsida > Fabales > Fabaceae > Arachis > Arachis duranensis. The sequence continues at coordinate 101,942,099 of NC_029772.3, read as the reverse complement.
ATGATTTCTGATCTAGTACTGATGGCATACTATCAAAGGGTGAATTAAAGGTATCAGTAGGCTTGGGCTACAGAGCATGGGTGTAGGCATAAATTTTTTCTCTCTCATATTTACTCTCTCTAGTAATTCTTTTATGGAAAAAGTGTATCATGACATGGTATCAGAGTTCTATGTTTAAAAGGTGTAGAGTTCGGTCATTAATAAATTCTAAAAGAAAAAAATATAAAACAAATAAAAAAAGAGAAAATTTCACTCCTCTCCACTGCAAAATGCTAAAATGACACTCCCTTCCCCTCTGTTTTATAAGTGTACATTATCTTTTTTTCTAACTTTTAAAAAACCTCCTCTTTAATCCATTTTAAATTTTTGTGTTAACTAATGTTAACTTTATCCATTTTTTATGAAAAAATAAATTATTTTTTGAAAAAATACCCATTAACAAAAATTTTATTTTTTATCATTAAATTTTGCTTACCAAAATATTCTTTAATAAATTATTCTTTTATTGATTAAATTGTATTTTTACCAAAATACTTTTAAAAAAATTAATAATTAAATTATTTTTTTTAAGATACCTACCTTTCAATAATTTTTTTTATTAAAATGTGATTTTACTAAAACTTTTGTTAACAATTATTTTTATATTTTCTATTAATTTTTTAATATTAATATATATTATTTTAACATTAAATAAAAAAATCTTACCACTGTTAATATGTATAACAATTAATAAATATTGATATTGAAAAATAATCTTACTAAAATTTTTTATTTAATGTTAAAATAAATTTTAAAAAATATAATTTAATCAATAAAAAAATAATTTATTAAATGATATTTTCGTAAGCAAAATTTAATGATAAAAAATAAAATTTTTGCTAATGGGTATTTTTTTAAAAAATATTTTTTCTTTAAAAAATGGATAAAGTTAATATTAGTTAATACAAAAATTTTAAAATGGATTAAAGAGCAGGTTTTTTAAAGTTAGAAGAGAGGGGAATGTACAATTATAAAGGTAAAAACTCAGGTGTAGTCGACTTCACATGAAGTTGATAACTGAGAGCCGTTAGATGATTTGACTAAATTTTTATCTAACGACTCTCAGCTATCAACTTCACATGAAGTCGACTGCATCTAAATTTTCACCATTTATAAAACAGAGGGGAAGAAAGTATCATTTTAACATCTTGTAAGAGAGGGCAGTGAAATTTTCTCATAAAAAAATGCTTATTCAATAAATCAAGCAAACTCAAAAAAACTCTTGTTTAATGGGACATGTTAAAAATATAACAATTTATATTACCGTCTCTTATCAGTTTAAACTTTTAAAAAGAATGGTATCATCACATTAAAATTAAATAAAAAATAATATAAAATATACTTGATAGTCATTTTAATCCTAACTACAAATTAAATTAGAGAGTACCTAACACATACAAGTTAAAGTAAAGACACAGACAAAATCAGGTAATATTCTACAGAAAGGCAACTTGTTAATTTGTTTAAAAATATGATTTGTGATACGAATTCATATGTAATTTTATTTTTTTTTATATTGTGTCACTACCTTAAGATATTTATAAAAGTAGCTAAAAATATATTTTTTTAATATATATTGAAAAATTAATAAAATTTTAACATAATTTTTGAAACAATAAAGGATTTAGATCAAAAAATTAAAAATATCCAAAACAATAATAATGTTATTACCTAAAAACTAAAATAGAACATTTTGCTAACTTTTAAAAGTTTAGTTTTCTTATGCAATTTTAATTTTTTGTTAAGTTGTAATTGGTGTCCACCACACTAACTAAGGCAAAGAAATTGTTATACAGATTTCAATAATCAAACATTTATCGAATGTTTATGACTCTATTGAAAACAATGGTAAATCAAAACTTGTAATGTAAATAGAACTGTAAAAAAAAATTATAGTAATTTATAAAAAGAATATAAGCAATAATCCAATTAACTTTTTTTGGTGCAAGTAAACCAAAATTAATATTTTTTAATTATTTTTATAATTGAATTCTAAAATATAGTTATGACACTCTATAATTGAATGCTATTTTGAGTACTATAACTAATAAAAAAAGAATTGATAATTAATAAAATCGTATTGTAAAATTTGCAATCATAATATAAAATTAACATATCTTATACTAATAAAAATTTTAGAATAGAATTTACAAAACTATTATAAAGTTGTACATGAGCTTTAAAAATCATTAGAATTGTGAATGGCAGTTAAGTTTTTTATTTAAAATTCTAATTTACTTTGTGTTATATTTATAGATTAGACACGTTAATTTCTTAAGAAACGACATTGCAAAATAAAAAATAATGTGACGCAATTGTAGGACATAACCACAGATCCTCATCAGTGGTTGCAGAGATGTGTTACATTGCTTAGCGATCCTGATCCTAAATGTGAAATTAAGGGATATATTAGCAGATTATTAATTTAAATTATATTTATTTAAATTTAAAATTTAAAATTTTATAACTTAAATTTTTAAATTGTATAAATTAAATAAAAAATAAAAATATATCAATATAATTAAAATTGTATAGAAATAAAAACAAGTTTATTGTATGAAAATGAGTGGAAAGAAAATGGATGGAAAGAAGATGGGTGGAAAATGATATTTTCCTTTGTTTGGTTATGAAAGAAAATAGGAAGGAAAGAAAATTTTAGTGTGGGTCCCACTAAAAAAATTTTCTTTCCATCACAAGCAAGAAAACTAGAAAAAAAAGTGTTATATTTTTGTATTTCCAATACTACCCTTAGTTATATTACTATTAACAAATATTAATATAAATTTAGTTTTACTATATTATTATAATAGAAATTTATATTTAAATATTATATATATTAGATAAATAATTTAAATTAAATATATAAAATTATAATATTTTATAATATTTATAAAATATAATAAAATATGAATAAATAAAAATATTTATACTTTATTTTATAATAAGGGTATTAACGTAATTTTATACTATTATGATTTTCTTTCTTTTCACTTTTCTTTTCATCCAAACAAAAGAAAATTTTCCCTTTATTTTCTTTCCATCTATTTTCTATTCATCCAAACAACACACAAATAACTCAACTTTTCTTTCTATTTTTTTTCCTCTCATTTTTTTCCTCTTATTTTTCTTTTCTTCCATTTTCTTTCCAATATCCAAACAAACCCTAAGTAAATACTGTCGTCAAATAGACATACGTGTCACACTCTTATTTTACAGTGTTTCAAGAAATTGACGAGTGTAATTTATATATGTTGATAAAATTTTCCATCTACACATTAGTATTCACCCTATTTGTTTTCGTTCTTCCTACCCTATATTTGAGCTCACGTGACAGAATTGTGACAAGTACAAGTAGTATGATGTGAGTGTTATTTTTTATTTATGATTGAGTATAAATATCATGCATTACTAGCTCTTAAGTTTAGTATTGGATAAGGTTTTTTAATATGTTTTTAGAATAAAGTATTATTTTTGTCTCTAATGTTTGGAGTAAGTTCTATTTATGTCCTTAATGTTTAAATCGTTCTATTTGTATCCCTAATGTTTATAAAAGTGATTTAATGTTATCTTACTATCAATTATACTAACAAATCAGATTATATTTTTCAATTATTTTTACTTAGATGTATTCATTCTCAATTAGGTTTCACTTAGATGTGTTCGATTTTAATATTATACTCACTTTTGTGTTTAGATTCAATTATGTCCCTAAAAAAGTGAATTATGTAAATGTTGCAGGAATTAGTTTCTCAACTTTAATGAGTTATTTTTCAGAGTGAATTATCGATTCTATCCCATACATTTGTATTCTAACTCCAAGAAAAAATTTTCAAAACTCAAACTAAAGTGCTTGTGATGTGTAATTGACGGAAGGATAATATTGAATCACTTTTACAAATGTTAGAAATACAAATGAAATTATTTAAACGTTATACACACAAATAGAATTTACCTCAAACGTTAGGCACAAAAATATACTTTACTCTAGGTTTTTATCAGGAGATCACTATAATAAAAAATGAAGTCTAATAAGTATTTAGACCATTACTTTATTTGATTTACATGTTTTGTTTTTGAGTGTTGTTTTTGTGACTAATTATCTCTGATGACGATGTTAAAAGGAATTAAGTAAAAAATCATAGACTTCATTTTAAACTCTCTAATCTCTTTTATGAGATCGAGCTTATAATAAAAAAATGAAGAATCAAAGAAATAGGAATAAAAAAATAAAAAAGTACTCATATTTAAAAGAAAAAAAAAAGAACTATTTTCTACCAACAGATTGCATAGCTAATGTGGTTTAATCTGATTATCTACTTCACAAGTTCATTTGATAGTTAGGCGCCTAGACGGTTATAATTCAACTAATTAAGTCAACAATGAAATTGGTTTAAGAAGTTCTATTCTTTTTTATTTAGAGAAACAAGCCTTTTTTTTCTCTGAATTCTTCTTCTGCTGGTCTCATTTATCTGTTTTCAATGTTTTACTTCAAATCTTATTTCTTTTTTCCTTTCTCACATGCGTTCAACCACCATAAGAGTGGATATTTAACTAAATTTTATGTGTAATCTCTTTTAAATATAAACACTCTTTTACATTTATTTTTTTATTTTTTGATTGATTATTTTTTCATCTTTCATCTTTATCTTCCATTTTTCCTGCACTTTTTTAAAATCACATGATTTAATTGTAAAGAGAGTTATTTAATGTCTTTTTCACATACATACTTTTTCTCAAATTGATGTAACTAGAAATAGAAAGAAGAAGACAATAAAAGAAAAATCCTTTGATTGTTCTGATCTTCATTTCTTTTTCCTTATATTTGTTAGGTAATAATTAATTGTTATTATAGGTTATTGCTATAGCTATAACATTAGTAGATTGAAATAAATCTTAAATCGAGGACTTAATAATGATTAATAATTCTAATGATTTTTGAAGTTTATAAGCAGTTTTATATAGCTTTTTTAGTTTTATTCTTAAATTTTTATTAATCTAAAAATTTTATATTGGGATTGTGAATTTTACATCAAAATTTCATTTGTCGATTTTATTTTTGTTAAGTACTCAAACTCAATTAAACAATATTATAACTACATTTAAAATTTAACCATAAAAAACAGAAAAGCAATTAATTATATTATTGATTATATTTTGTATTATAAATTAGTGTAACTTAGCTTGTGTTTTTGACTTTATTTACTTTACAATTTTGGATCTTACTAATATTTTTAATTGGTTATAAGCATTCTAACAAAATAGATAGATGTTTCATTATTGAAGTAAAATAAAATGAGTATTATCTTCGTTTTCTTTAGTTATGCTAACGTATAGAGAACTAATTTGTGCAGTTAGCTTAAATCAAGTTAGTTAACTTACTCAGCTTTAGATATAAGAATGTAGTTAAATTAACTTAATCAGTTTTAGATATAAGACTGTATATTTAGCTAGATTTTTTGTGTATAGATAGAATTTATTTTTGTCTTCTAGATATAAATACTCTTTCATTTTTTTATTATTTTATTTGACTATTTTTTCTTATTTTTCATCTTCATCTCTATTCTTTATTTCTGCTCTTAATGGAAGACACATGAGACAGTTGTGAAAAAGTACTGATATCTCTCTCACCACACTTCTCAAATTGTTGACATAACAGTTTAATATTTAATCCATGACACTATAAAGACATTGCAACAATCCCACGCGTTAAAGCTTGGTTATCTTTATCAGGTTTAGTAATGGATCCATCTATGAAACAAACCTTATTTTCAGACTTCAATGCAAACCACATATCTTCAAACCATGTATAATAGTTCTGATGGTTGAGTACCTTATCAATGAGAGGAACTCCTGCACTCTTACCCGGATGCAAGTAATACGGACTCATCGGATCCATCAACGGATTCAGATTCGCTTTTGTAGCCGCGTTCTATATTGCGTTGATCTGTGCAACCAATTACACCAAATTCTGTAAATCGATGCTTCCGGAATTCGCATTCTGTGAACTTGACGAGTTGATTGGATCTGAGTTCATCATCTCGAGGATTCAAGTCCGAAAAAGATGTTCAATAATATTCCTATTCGAATAAAAATGCATCCCTTTGATCACAACTTCAAGCTACTCTTATTCCACGCTCACCACACCACGAGGGAAAATCGGTGATCCGTGTCAAGAGAGAGTAGAGGAGGAAGAGACTTTGTGAGAGGAAATTCAAGAATGATTCATAAGAATGATGAATTATAAAGAACAAATAAATTTAAGCTAACTATTTATACTACTTTCTATCACTAGCTATCTAATAAATATCTAAAGTCACCCTTTGTGGCACCATCTTAACTGCTTGCTGATTAGGCAATCTCTTAACCAACTCCTTGAACAATAAAATTATACTACAATCTCCTCATATTAACACCCTGCACATATAGTATACTACAGTATACACAACTAACTTACTAGTTGTCAAGTATGATAACACAAATTAAGATAACTAAAAAGAGAAAGAGAAAGACAATGAAAAAAAATCTCCATTTTCTTTTTTATATCTATTAAATATTACTTACTATTATACGTTATTGTTATACTTATATTATCTCTCTTTTTTACAATGCTTTGATTTTATTTATTCGTGTAAATTATTGTATGAGATATTCGCTTTCATTTTGCAAATGTTTGTTTCGGATGTGAATTTTTGATTCCTGATTTTCATGCTATCTCACCTCATAGAGCTGTTTCTGCCATCGCGCGTTTTATTGAATTGTTTAATTTTTATTTTAGTTCGGATGGTTTCACTGAGCATTCTTTTTTTTTTAAGTTTCTTATTTTAGGGTTTTATTTAATGTTTGGATTTTTGGTTGAATTTGCCTTTGTATTTTTGTTTGGTTTTTATAATTTTGAGCTGAAATTGAAAAGATTAGTGTTGCATTAATTTAATTGATATAGGTTCGGATGGAGGGAGTGTTATTGTTCTAAATAGTGGTTAAGTTTTTAAATTAAGATTCTAATCTAATCTTATTACACATATAGAATAAATAATATAAAATAAAAAGTAATTAATTATTAGATACCAGTTGATTTTTCTTAATATACTTTTCTTTCTTTCTTTTTTTAGTTATATTTTTTTTGGAAAAGTGTGTATGAGAGACAAAATAATTATTATCATCATAATTCTATGGTGTGAGTTCAAAAATGAAGTAGAAAAAATGAAAACGATGAGGACATGAACAATAAAAAAAATATTCAAAAAGAAAATCAAATAAAAATTGAGAGAAAGTACTCATGTTTAAAAGAAAAAAAATGTCTTTCTCTGCAAATAAAAACAAAAGCATAATAGATTAAGTTAATTAATTTTATGTATATTTAGTTAGTATTTATTTGAGATTAAAAAGTATTTATATCTAAAAAATTGCTACATACAAATTAGTGTCTTTTTATTTTTTGTTTGATTTACTTCTCAATTTTTTTATATGTTTTATCTTATTCTCTATTTCTTGTTATGTTAAAAGTCATATGACATAATTTTAATAAGAATCGTTGCGTCTCTTTTATATACATACACCTTCTAAAAGAGACTTAACTAAAGAAAAATAAAAAACGAAAAGAAAATATTAGATTTTCATGAATTTAAGTAGTCTCCATTTCTTTATTTTAGTATCAGGTAATTACTTGTTATTTTAGATTATTGTTATAAGATGTAAAATATTACAATGAATCAGAAAAATGAGAATACGAAAAAACAAAGAGAAAGAGTTTGTTATGAAATATTTTCTTGATAAGAATAATAGAATCACAACATGTTAGTTCTGTACAATCTTATAGTAATTTAAGTAACTCTAGTTAAGTTAATTGGCTACTAACTTTATTTTTAATAGTAATCTAATTACAATAAATTAATACTTAATTAACTCTATGGTATACTGACAATTTGCTATAAATAATAGCATCAAGCTACAGTAGTGTGAATTGGGAGTTGAAATGGGTGTGTTAGCACTTTATATTAACTAATAAATCAGAGGCAGTACTCATATCTAAAAGAACAAAATTCTTTTTTTGCACACAAAGACAAAACTAATAAGTTAATTACACTAATATGTGTAAATAGATTAAATTGGTCAGTTTTAGATATAATATTATATAATTAACTAATATTTTGTGAGAGTGAAAACTATTCATATCTAAACAAATATGACACAGGATTTGGTAGTCCAGGAATCTTTGGACTACTTAGTGGTCCAAGTAGAAAACATGTTTTTAGAGTTTTTTTATCAATTGCTACGTAGTCCTTGAACTAATTTTAATTACAAATCAACCCCATATATTTTATTTAATTATAAAAATAGTTTTTTATTTTATAAATTATTATTTTATCAATTATCTATTATATTTATTAACAATCAAATACAAAAATAACAACCAATTATATCCTCCATTCATCCTAATAATTCCAATTGATTAAAAAATTAACGTTAACAACATGGATTTGCCAAATACAATCAATTGGAAAGTGATGACATTGAATTTTTAGCCAAATTCAATCGATTGGTAATGTAATACAATCGATTGGAAGGTGATGAAGTTGAATGTTTTGCCAATTTCAATCGATTGGTAATGGTACCCAATCGATTGAAATGAAACTGTACACTGAAAATTTATAAATTCACCTTTGCGTCGCATACTGCAACTAATGCATGTTACATACAAGAAACTAAAAAGCACATAAAATAAAAATAGACAATTAATTACATAATTGTTCTATTTTAAATTTAATCTGTTTGTCCTCTGATTTTGCGTCACTGAAATACAATCAAGAAAATAATCCATGTTTAAATCAAACGCAGGACCAAGATGCTCAACATTCATAATACCTAATGAAATAAATTATAATACATGGATCACAATAAAATAGCAATAATCCAAATAAAGTAGTATCAAATGGGTAGTAGCAGGAATATCTATATGGTATGAACTTGTATGAGGAGGAATTCATCAGCCTTGCTTTGATTCCTTCTTTGATTACGTTGTTGGTTACTTGCAAGTTCAATTTTTGTTTTATTATGTCAATTTTGTTTTATTATATGATTTGAAACTCTTGATTATTCAATTCATTCTTAAGGAAGATGTCCAAAACAAAATACCGAAAGAAGAGAAAGGATGAGCTTGTTATTTAGATTATTTTTTTATTAGTTTAATATTGATGATAATTAATTATAACAAAAGTACATAAGGAGTACATAAGATTAACCATAAAATATTTTTTATAATTTTTTATTTTTATTATTAAATTTATATTTTTGGTAATGTTGGTTTTGGTTCTTTCTTTTATTCTGCTACTACTCATTTGATACTACTTTATTTGGACTATTGCTATTTTATTGTGATCCATGTATTATAATTTATTTCATTAGGCATTATGGATGTTGAGCATCTTGGTCCTGCGTTTGATTTAAACATGGATTATTTTCTTTCTGTAACACCCTGCCACACAGAGCCTTACGCTTAAGTCGTAAAGCAGAGGTGGCAATGTATTACGACCTCTAAAAATTAAAATACATACTTATAATAGTAGAAAGAAGATAATAGACTAGGAGCCTTGAAAAACAAGCTAAACAAATTGATAAACAGAAAATCGTGACACACTCGCATGGATATTCGTAAAACGGACAGGTAAAATCGAAAGATAACTAAACACATATATATACATATCAGAGTTCCAAAACTCAGATAGCAAGCTCCAGACTCGACCTGCGAAGCTAAGGCCGACCAGAGTATATAATTATGTTTATATACAACCCAAAATAAAATTCAACCCACAAAATAAACCCCTGTATCTCCAAGTCGACCTCTAGGAGGGACAAAACACAAAATATACAGGCGGAGATTCTATAAACATATATACATAGCCTAAAACAAAATATGACAGTCCAAAAGACAGTTCTTCGCTCGTACAGAGGATACCCAAATGCTCAACGAGGTGTCTCTCGACCTGCATCTGAAAAACAACAACATAGTATGGGATGAGAACCGGAGGTTCTCAGTATGGTAAAGGTGCCCACATAGTTAATATAAAAGGTCTCGGGAAAGCCAGAGGCATTCCTAAAACTTCGACACTCAGAATCATTCTTAAGGAAACACAGGTAGAGAAGCATTTACAGCAAGTAGAACAAGTAGCGGATAAGCAGAATTAAACAGTTAAGCAAACCAAAACAATGCACACTCAAGCAAACAAACAAATGCATATGATGTATGCCTGTCCTATGGCTGATGAGTCTCATCTGTCGGTTATACAGCCAACCCGACAAGTCCTGGTAGTTAACCATTTGGACAGTCCCTCTGTGCGCGCATCCCCAAGCTCAATAATATTCCATGGAGTCAAACTCCAAGCTCAAATATAATATTCCATGGAGTCACACTCCAAGCTCAATAGTATAGTATTCCATGGAGTTAAACTCCAAGCTCAATAATATAGTATTCCATGGAGTTAAACTCTAAGCTCAATAATATAGTATTCCATGGAGTTAAACTCCAAGCTCAATAATATTCAATATTCATATTTATATGCATGCCCATGGGGGAATCCGGGGAGTTAAAGTGCCCGGTCACATTTTGGGACAGAGGGTCAACAAATAGTCTCAAATACACAAGCCACATAATAATCTCTTTCTCTTTTAAAATATTACCTCAAATCAAACTCCAATTCTTAAAGAAATTTTGGCAATATCTCCTCTAAGACTCAAATTTCTGCCACCCTTCAAGGGTCCCAACTATCAAACCAAACACCTCTCAGTCACTCAAATCATGTCCAGTAACAAATTATTTCATAATCAAACAAATACCAATATTAAATCTTTTTCCAAACCGACCAACTTCAACAGCAAATTATTGACAACAGCTAGACCTCACATTTTATACCATTTACACAAATCCATCAATTATTCATTCATTTCATTCCTATCTTAAGGTCTTCTAGCCTAAGTTTTTACGTGACATTAAACATTAACTACGAGAAACCAAAACCATACCTTTGTACGGAATCAAAATATTCAAAGCTTCGGAGAAGCTTTCTGACCGAGCTATCGAAGAAGAAAACGTCCAGAATCGTCTATGCCTCCTAAAATTCCCGTTGGCCAAACCCAAAGAAAAGATGAACTATGTCACTGTCAATTTCCACCGATCAAACGTGGTGCCAACGTGTAGAGGAAGATGATACGAATACTTTTATCGGATTAGATTTTTGATTGGAGTTACGGATTGTAAGAAATCGAAACCGAAAGTTTAACGTGGTTTACGTTCTTTCGCTCCTCTCCTCTCGGTTACTCTTCTCTCTCGCTTCTCATTCCTGTATATACATACATATATATATGGCGGTGCAAGTATAATAATAATAATGAAGTAAATATTACTTAATTTCTTCAGTTAATACTATTATATATAGCTAATGATATAATAAGACTATAATAATACTCATACCTAGATATTATATATATGTGTATCCATATGCAATGGCTTTCCATTGAGTAAATAGCTGCCGCCTTATATATATATATGCGTCCATGCATAATAGTAATAATAATTAGAATAATATACATATATATACAATCGTAATGCATAATCAACACCGCCTTTTATTTTTGTGCTTTATGATTAATAATAATAATAATAATAATAATAATAATAATAATAATAATAATAACATGAAGTTAAAAATAGTAATAATAATACTAGCGATAGTAATAATGGTCGTGTAATAATAATAATAAACGTAATAATAGTAATAATAATAGTAATGCAATGAATATAATATATATAAATTTATAATGCAATTTAATACTTACGACAATTATATACAATAATAATAATAATAATAATAATAATAATAATATGGATTTGATTAAATTCAAATTATTATAAAATTAGTTCAATTACTGATAATAAAAATAATTTTTCTAAAAATAAGGAATTTTAATTTTATAAAATAAATTATAACTTATTTATATTTATATTTTTAAAACTGAGATTCGCTACAGAAATGCTTAGGTCGTACAATATAATGCTTCTAGGTTTATTGTAGTTAGCATGTGTTGGTGTTTTTTTAGTAATGTGATATCTTATGTTCCATGTTGTTTTCGTGAATTCAATCGATTGAGTAACAACAACAATCGATTGTTTTGAGACATTCATTCGATTGGAAAGTATAAACAATCGATTGGTATAAGCTTTTTATCATTCTACCTTACAACTTTCAATCGATTGTTTTGTGATATAGTGCAAACCAATCGATTGAGTTATCATTCAATCGATTGTTTTGAAAAACCAATCGATTGAATTTCAAGGAAACACGATTTGGAAGCCATGACGAACGTAACGAGATCAAAGTTAATTATTTAATCAATTGGAATTATTAGGATGAATGGAGGATATAATTGGTTGTTATTTTTGTATTTGATTGTTAATAAATATAATAGATAATTGATAAAATAATAATTTATAAAATAAAAAACTATTTTTATAATTAAATAAAATATATGGGGTTGATTTGTAATTAAAATTAGTTCAAGGACTACGTAGCAATTGATAAAAAAACTCTAAAAACATGTTTTCTACTTGGACCACTAAGTGGTCCAAAGGTTCCTGGACCACCGAATCCTGTGCCAACAAATATATATATTTTCACACATAAATTGTGTTTTCATATTTTGTTTTGTTTTCTTCTTTTTTTTTTACATGCTTTATCTTGTTTTGTTTAAACTCACGTGACAAAATTACGATAAAAATTGTTGTATCTCTCTTATACATATACACTTTTTAAAGAAAAAATAAAAAAAATAATGTAGAGAAAAAGTCATAGATCTTCATAGACATAAGTGGTCTTCATTTTTTTTATATTATTACTTAATTGGTGAAAAGTTACAATACATTAGAAAAATAAGAAAATGGAGATAAAGAGAAAAAATTGTTATGAAATATTTTTTAAAAAATTACAAAGTGTTGGCTCTGTACAATGTTTATATGTTGTATTGTAATTTAAGTAACTCTAATTAAGCTAATAACTTACTATAAATAAAGTATAGTAAATTTGATATTAATAGATTAAAATTTTAAATGGAGAATTTGACCACCAATAATTTAATTTTATATTATTATTGTAATTTACAGATATTCTATTTGTGAATTTTATTTCTATTAATCATAACGTTTAAAATAATAATTAAAGAATTTTATAATTCAAATATTAAGAAAAAAAAGAAATGCCCATTTTAGTTTACTTACACATCAAGAAAAGTTGTTTATTGGATTACATAAAGATTGTGAAAAATAAATGCCCTCTTTTAAAGTCTATATATAAAAAATGACTCATTTGCCTTGACTTGAGTGGTGTTAAAATTCTTGGATCATGTTATACAGAATTTTAAATGAGTTATTTTTTTTAGATCAAAGTAAGAAATCTACTCTAAAAGATAAAAAAAACAAGTGAATTTTACCATTAAATAAATAAAATCAAAGTGACATTTATTTTTACTTATTGATCTAAAGGGAGAAATATTCATTTTATCTTTTAGAGTGAAATCCTTAATTCAACAAATAATATGTACTCTTATTCAACATTTTTAATTGTTAATAAAATAAATAATAAAATAATTAGTAGCACATAGTTAACATTTTTTCTTTTTTATTTTCATCATTTTTTTTGAATTTATATTATGTCTTTTTTATTTACTTTTATAGTCCTATTGATGTTTTATTATATCTTTGGTCAGTGTTTTTGGCTTCTTTTATATGTATTTCAATTAGTCAATATTTAAAATATTTATATTTATTTTACAGAATGAAATCACTTAATTGTTTTCAATAATTAAGAAATATTTTACTTTGGAAAAATGATCTGAAAGTAGAGCTACAAACTCTTCATAAGAGTAAAAAAAAATGACAATTACCATCCATCTAAAACAAAATAAAAACAAACACAAGAAGACATACACTAAATAGTTACAATTTAATGCAAAGACACTTATCAAGAGAAAATCGAAATTGTATATATTTTATAAAGAGTTGCAGTTCATTTTTTAATTTATAGTCTTTAAACAAGGTCACAAGGAGCATAGAGTAGATTCAGAATTTGCAATGCATCATATTGTTTCTTATATATATATATTAATTTTCTTCCTGGTAATAAGAAAAATAAATAATTAATAAAGTAGATATTATCAATCACATTATTTAAAGAGCATCATCATATCTTTACTTTAATTTCTAATATTCGAAATTTAATTTGGTTGCCCAAAGGCAAATATACCCTTAGTAAAGGGAGCTATCATTTTCCACCACCAAAAGGTAAAACAATAGTGTAAAGAATAATCTATAAAGAACGTCTATGCTTTTTTTGAAATGACTTCCTTTTTGTTTTTAAACTTTCTTTGTTGTCTTCGTATATCAAGTGGCTTAATTATATATCTACTTAAAAGAAATAATTGTGTATGTTAGGGTTTTGTTTTCAAAATATTTGTATCAAATTGCTTGTGTCTTCGGCTGCATTGGATCCCTGTGTATAACTGTATATGTTAGTCCTCAGTCTGTTTCTGCCTCACCCAACATTCAAATTCAGTAACGCAATAATACTAATGTGTGTTGTTGGTGGTGAATTTTTTTTTATTTTTTTTGTACGTTTCTGTGAACTATAAATAATATTTTTAAATTAATTATTTAAATCGTATTTTTTCTATTAATTTTATAAGTTCTAATATTATTACAAATTAAATAACAAACTATAATTCAAATGACATAATTTTCACGTATTTATTTAAAAGGTCGCCAGTTTATTTAACTAAATTTAATTAAATTGCATTGTTATCATCACTTGCTGTGGGTGTGCTTTTAATTTCTTCATCTTTTTGGAACACACTTTTTTTTCTTCTTCTTACTTACGGAGTTCTATTGCTGTTTCTTCTTATTTTCCTCCTTTCTTTTCTTTTGTTTCATTTTTTTTTGTTATTATGTCGTCATCGTCATCACCACCACGTTATTCTCCTTCTTCTCCTCCTCTTTCTTTTCTTCCTTTTCTTCTTTTTTTAGTTAAATATCACACAATTAATTTAACGATAAAAAAGTAATACATCATATTTCTATGTCACGTTTAAGAATTTTAATTTAATGTCAAAATAAAAAATTGTATATATCACGATTAAAAAATTTCGATACTATTTTTTAATAAATCTTGCAAAATTCAAAACTCTATTTCTTCCTCTTCTTTCATCATCATCCTTTCTTATTTTTCTTTTCCTTATCCCTCTTCTTATTTCACATTCTCATAAATCTTATTTCATCCTCTTAACAAGAACCTATGTCACACGGTTACAAAATTTCGGTTGTAAAATAAGAAACTTCTTGTATGTGTCACAGTTAAAAAATTTCGGTGTTATTTTTTGATAAATTTTACATCACTCAAAATTTCTCCACCTCTTCGTTATTTTTAGTATACCACACACTCAATTCAATAATAACTAACAAAATACATCATTTAGTTATACCTGACACAATTTTTTTGTAAATGACACAAAAATTTTTAAAGAATTACAAGTCCAAAATATCTCAATCAACCAACAAAATACATTCAAATATGATTTAAAATAAAAATATACATCAATTTATTATAAATGACACAGAAATTGTTAAACCTTTTGTATATAAATTCAATACTACCTAACTAATTCAATGATTATTATTTAGTTGAAAATGACATAGTTTAAAAATATCTATGTCATGGTTAAAAAATTTCGATATCAAAATAAAAATTTTTGTGTCACGTTAAATAAATTTTGATGCTATTTTTAATAATAAATTCTGTACATTTTAAAATTTTCCTTCTTTTTCTTCTTTCACATTCCCATAATTCTTGTTTCACCTTCTTAACAAAAATCTGTATCACGATTAACAAATTTTGGTATCAAAATTAAGAAACTTTTTGTGTTATGGTTAAAAAATTTCGATGCTATTTTTTAATACATTTTGCATAACTAAAAACTCTTCATCCTCCTCTTTTTCTTTGTGGTCGTCATCATCATCATCATCATCTTTTTCTTCTTTTCTTATTCATCTTCTTCTTGTTTTATTTTCTCAAAATTCTTCTTATAAAAAAAAATCAAACAAAGAAGAAGAAGAAATTTATAATAATGCAAAATCACTATGAAGAGAAAGAGCAAAAGAAAAGAAATACAGACATCTGCAGCAACAATAAAAAAGACGATGAGAAGGAAACATGCAAAGACGAAGAAGAAGAGGAGGAAAAAAGAGGAGGAGCCGAGATACGATCGTTCATTTTAGTAGAAAATTGAAGCATATAGATATACTCTCACTAATATAATTAATTTTTGTTAGACTTTGACCAATTTGATTGGATTTAATTACCAAAAAAACTTGAATGTATCTTATCTATATGTCGTGATGGTGGTGCACTATATGTTTAGAATTCAATAATATTTTATTAATAAATATTAAAACAGATAAGTTTAGATTGTTTGGTCTAATTTTTTATTTTCTCCCCTAATATTATTGTTTAGATTTTTTTTGAATCAAGAATTTAACTATCTGTAAAATAAAACATATATACATTATAGGTCGTAATGTTATCTTAATGTGATAAATTCTTTACTTTCAAAATTTTTAAAAAGTTTAATTTTTCATTGGTTTTTATAATTTTATAAAATTTATAATTAAGTTTTTATATATTTTGTTTGAATAAAATTTTTATACTATTTTTAATTTTATAATTAGGTCATTTTTAATATAAAGAATAATAGAATTAATTAAATATTTTTTTATAAATTGAAAATATTCACAATTAAGAATCTAATTAGATATTTGATTACATATTTTTTGGGAGAAATTTTTCATTAATTTAGATATTTTAGATAAAAAAATGACCTAACTATAAAATTAAAAGCAGTGTAAGAATCTAATTAAAAGAAAAAAATATAAAGATATAGTTATAAATTCAGTAAAATCATAGGAATGAACAGAATAATCAAACCTATATATTATTTATTTATTTTTGTTTTTTTTTTAAGTTTTGGTCCTACATATAATAAGTAGTTTTGTCGAAAACTTTTACAATAAATATTATAGATTCTCAAATGTTTAATTAAATGACAAACAATTATTGAATAATTACTTAATAGAAATGGACATTATCTATACTAAAAAAATAAAGAGATTTGTGATTATTTGATTTGAATTTTTATTTTTTTTTATAATTATTTTTCTCTCCCACATAATTATAGTGAATAATCAAAGTTGGTCTATTTGAGTTATATGTACTTTTTGTAAATTCTTTAATTACTGAGTTATATAAGCGCGTGTTGTAAAACTCGGTTAATTAATAGCTAATTAATCTATAAATAAGAATTTTTTTTAGAAAGTCAAAAAATGTGATTTTTATGGCTTAATATGAAAGAGGAGTTTGAGACAAGAATTTCGGTACCAATTTTGTAGAATTCGGATCAAGATTTGACCGAACAGGCCAAACCGGACCAACCGAACCCAAAGTGAACCCTTGGCCCAACTAAACTAAACCAAAATCCTAGTTTTCAGTACTCTCTCTCCTCACAACATACAAACACACGCTAAAATTGAGGAGGGGGAAGAACACTCTCTCAAGTTCTATCTCTCCCTTGATCTTCAAACCACTATAACTTTTGATCTAGAGCTCCGATTGCCGCACCGTTTGTGATTTTTAATGTCTTTTTTAATTGATTAAAAGTATTTAAAATATTTTTATTTTAATAAATAATAATATATATTATTTATAAACCGATTTTAAGAATATATATTAAGAATAAGACTGGACATGTTGACGCGTAATTATATTTAGGTATGTCTAAGTGTGTTCGGATACGATTGGACACAGTAGACACGCGTATCGGACAAATATCAATGACTGTTGTGTTTAAAATGTGTTCAACACGCAAACACAACAACTTAACAAAGTATCCATTCTAATAATTAGATCGATCTAATAAATATAATAATAAGATCCCTTTTAGCAAAGTATAAATTAAAGCAAACACACAAAGTTATATTATTTCACAGATATTAACTTGTTAATTCATTTTCTTAACAATTTTATATATATACACATATTTTGCTTATAGTTGGGGTATTCATTGTTGAGTGCTATAGAATTTTTTACTGTTCAGAACCTTTCACAAATAATCTTTTTTCGATTAAGTAGATCATCTATTAAAATGACTTAAATACGGTATTTTAAAAATATTTAAAATTCTTAAAATATATTATCAATTATGAACAGGGGACAAAAAGGGAGAAGCTAGTGGCATCAAACACAAGCTATATATCTAGAAGTAGTGTTATCTTGAGTTACTGTGTTAACATCATTGAGCAGGATTACCAAATCCACATATTCGAAGAGGTTTATTTTAGAACCTAGCTAGATAGGACACTATTTATTAGCTCTTGAACTTAAATATCTAACACTGTTTGAAATCAATATCAATATACTTTGTGTGCCATAAATATAGTGAACTGTTGCAAATGGCTACACAGAAAGAAAGTGAATGCATATCAGCATAAGTAAGATTCATGATTCGTGGTGTCTGGCGTGGACAAAGAGAATAGGTCATTAGAGGTGGGGACAATTAACTTGTCTATTTACAACATTTCGGTACAATATTGATATGAAATAATATATTAATTATCTTAAAATTGAGTGGATATAATTTAATTTCAAAAGTTATTGTATAATTATAAACATTTTAGAATTCATCTCTAAAATACGTGGAATATATATTTGACAACTAATTAATAATTATTATACAATAATATTATACAAATATGAATTTTTCTCAAGTATGCTTGCTTGGAAAATTGAAATGTGTCCTTGACTCAGCCAACTTTTCAACAATTACAAAGCAGATTTAGGGTCTTCTGTTTTTGTGTATGAGTATTGTTTGTTTAAACATCATCAATTATCTATAAAATTATGACTTTTAAAATAAATATTTGTGATTAAAACATTTAATAACATCTTTTTGTCAACATCAACAACAATCAGTTGATAATATATATATAGTAGTTGTTCTTATAAAGAGATTGTACATTAATTTTGTTAGAGTATAATTATGTTCTTATAGGATATTATGTTTTTATCGTTTCGATTTTTTTAGCACTTATAAATACTATTTTATATTATATCATTCTAAATAACTTAATGAATAAACATAAATCTTTTTTCTACTGTTCTTTCTTATTTTTCTAACAAATTTAGTAGTATTTTATATCTATACAAATTAATAATCAAACAAATGAAGTTTAATATTAATCAGAATGAAGTCACATTGAAAATTTTCAATCCCATCCGCCACTTGATGACCTATATAACAAAAATTACGATAAAAAAAAACTTTAAAGTAATAGATCATGACATGATATTACAATTTTAATAATTAAAATATTTAAAATTTGACATTTATATCTCTATTTTTTTTGTAAAATATAAGATAACATTTTATCATTGGTAGATTTCATCAATATTTCCTTAGAATGTGTTTAAACGTGAACATTAGGTATTTTCTTATGATTATTAATTAGGTACCTACTATAATATATGCACACTGACATGATATGATATAGGATACGCAAATATAGAAATTTTAAATATGCACACTGACATGATATGATATAGGATACGCAAATATACGAATTTTAAATTTTTATAAGACACGAGAACACGCTATATAATAAAATATAAATTATTTTTTTTAGACAAATTATAATGATATTTTGATATTATATTGATATTAAAATATAAATTAATTTTTTAAATTATTTTTAATATCTTTTTTAATTATATAAAGTATTTAAAATATTTTTTATTTTAATAAATAATAATATGTATAATTTTTAAACTCATTTTAAGAATATATACATGTCAAAGATAAGGTTGCACACACTGACAAATGATGTTATTTAGGTATGTTCAGATGTGTCAAGAAATTTTTTTTTATCTTTTAGTAAGACACAATTGGACACAAAAAAGATGCGTATTAGACAAGTATCATGCCCAAAATATGTTCAACATATGAACACAACAATTTAATAAAATGTCCGTGCTTTATAGAGTACTTATTTTAGATAGTATATTGTGTACATGCATCCAACCGTATTAATCTATAGTGGCTTCTATTTATACTTTTAATTAATGAAATTTAACTCTTTTGACAAGCAATTAAACTTGTATTTTTATTTATATAAATACTTTTTGGTTGTTTATGGTATCTTGTAATTCGATAAGGCAAAAATTATTTTGTTGTAGACCTGAGCTCAATTTAAGAGTTGTTGCTAGCTAATAAATTACTACATATATATAAAATAGATTTGAATTTCCGACACTTACTAACTGAATATAAATACTTTTTTTTTTGAGGAGAAAAAATTTCATATCCGGATATTACTTTTATTTTTTTGGTGAGCTATCCGCATATTACTTTTCAAAAACACGGGGCTTAACATGACCAGAATTATATGGGCTTCAAGAGTTTTTATAAGCCCAAATTATTCAACGCGTAAAACTATGACAAAAAACGAAAGCCCTTACGCCTTCTGTTGCAATTTGCGAATGCAAAAGTTTTGGTATCGGCGCGTGCATGGCACGCGGAAGCCGCGAAAGCCCGCGAGTATTTCCCGCCACCAGCCTCATAGACGCACTTTTCGTTTCCTAGTATTATACGTTCTTCACTTCACACTTCACACTTGCACACTTCACAGTACAATCAAACTACGCCTCTTCAGTTTTCGTTTTGAAACCCTAATTCCCAGCAAGCAATGGTTGAAGCCTTCGACGACAATAGTAATAATAAGCTCCCTGAGCTCAAATTGGGTATCATTTACCATTTCATTCTTTTTAATTATTTTATTTGTTTATTTTTTTGTGATAATCAGAAGGTTGCTAATGTTTGTTTAATGTTTTAACTGTTGCCAGACACGAAGCAAGCCCAAGGGTTTCTATCATTTTTCAAAACCCTACCTAATGTAAAGAAGGGAAAATGTATATCCTTTAGCACTGCTTTCTCGTACTTAAAATCAATGTCATGATGAAAAGGGATATGGACGCGCATGCACACGGTCCATTTCTTTTTATTCCTTTGCTCACGTTTGTAGTTTTGAGATGTTTTTTAAATGTTGACCCCCCTCCCTATTTGCTTTCTTTCCCCTCTGCATTTCATTTATTTGGTTTATTCACTTGTTTCTATTACAGGATTCGAGGGCCATCCGGTTTTTTGATCGCAGGGTAAGTTAATGGCTGGTATTTCATCCTTTCTTGATTGTGATTTCAATGGTATATTGGTTTTGTATTGATGGGGTATGATACTTGAAGCTTATTTTTCATGAAAGTGCTACTTATGCAGTTTTTTGCAGTTTTGCTGTATTTTCTTAATTGGTTCTTCATTTTTATTATTCAGGACTACTATACTGCTCATGGTGAAAATGCAACTTTCATTGCGAAGACCTACTACCACACTACTACTGTCTTGCGGCAACTGGGTAGTGGATCGGATCCTCTTTCAAGTGTAAGTGTCAGTAGGACCATGTTTGAAACAATTGCTCGTGATCTACTTTTGGAGAGAACAGACCATACCCTTGAACTCTATGAGGGTAGTGGTTCTAACTGGAGATTGGTCAAAAGTGGAACGCCTGGCAATATTGGCAGTTTTGAGGATGTTTTGTTTGCTAACAGTGAGATGCAGGATTCTCCAGTTGTTGTTGCATTATCACTTAACTATCGTGAAAATGGGTGCACTGTTGGGTTATCATTTGTTGATTTAACTAAGAGAGTACTTGGGATGGCTGAATTCCTTGATGACAGTCACTTCACGAATGTGGAGTCGGCATTAGTTGCTCTTGGCTGCAAAGAATGCCTTCTTCCTAGTGAGAGTGGCAAATCTACTGAAAATAGAATGCTGTGCGATGCGTTGACTAAATGTGGTGTGATGTTAACTGAGAGAAAGAAATCCGAGTTTAAAACCAGGGATCTGGTACAGGATCTTGGCAGACTTGTTAAAGGTTCTATTGAACCAGTTCGAGACTTAGTGTCTGGATTTGAGTTTGCACCTGGGGCTTTAGGGGCATTACTATCATATGCTGAGTTACTTGCAGATGAGAGCAATTACGGGAATTTTACTCTTCGTAGGTACAGTCTTGACAGTTATATGAGATTAGATTCTGCAGCCATGAGGGCACTCAATGTTCTTGAAAGCAAAACCGATGCAAACAAAAATTTTAGTTTGTTCGGTCTAATGAATAGGACCTGTACAGCCGGAATGGGGAAACGGTTATTGCACATGTGGCTAAAACAGCCCTTGTTGAATGTTAATGAAATTAACTTGAGACTTGATGTTGTACAAGCATTTGTAGAGGATACTGTACTTCGGCAAGATCTGAGGCAGCATTTAAGAAGAATATCAGACATTGAGCGGTTGGTACACAATCTTCAGAAGCGGAGAGCTGGTCTTGCACATATTGTTAAACTTTATCAGGTAGAACTTACTTACAAGCATTATTAGGTTTTATTAGAAGATATGTATTTCGTTTTTCTTTGCTATGGCTGTCTTAGGTTTGATTTGTGGTCCACCAGCAAAGGATGTAGTATATTTTCCAGATTGCTTTACTTTAGTTTAGATTTTGTAATTAATAGTTTCCTTTTTGTTTTTTGGCAATTGATTCCTTTTTAGTACATAAAAAAAGTGTTATTATTGAAATAAAACAATAAGTCAAGAATTTTGGGGTTTTATCCTTTTTATCTTGGTTAATTTATTTATTATTACTGAAATGCAGAGATGTTTTAGTTTGTTATTTTTAATATGCTTTTTATTACGTAGGTTCTCACTCAGAACTGTACACATTTTGCTAATTTTATGTCCTCTCTTTTCACTCCATTGTTGTCTTGACTCTTGAGTGCAGTCAAGTATAAGACTACCTTATATCAAAAGCGCCCTAGAAAGATATGATGGACCATTTTCCTCAATGATGAAGAGCAGGTACTTGGAACCTCTTGAGTTGTGGACAGATGATGATCACCTAAATAAATTCATTGGCCTTGTAGAAGCTTCTGTTGACCTTGATCAACTGGAGAACAGAGAATACATGATTTCCTCAAGTTATGACCCTACACTAACTAAATTGAAGGAGCAGCAGGAGTCATTAGAGAATCAAATACATAAATTGCATAGACAAACTGCTGATGATCTTGATCTTCCTGTAGACAAGGCATTAAAGTTAGACAAGGGGACACAATTTGGACATGTTTTCAGAATCACAAAGAAGGAAGAGCCCAAAATAAGGAAGAAGCTTAACTCCCAGTTCGTTGTACTGGAAACACGTAAAGATGGAGTGAAATTTACCAACACAAAGCTAAGGAAACTTGGGGACCAGTATCAACAGGTACTTGAGGAGTACAAGAGCTGTCAGAAAGAGTTGGTTAATAGAGTAGTTCAAACTGCTGCAACATTCTCAGAGGTGGGTACATATATTTTGTTCTTTGATCATTTGTTTCTTGTAGCCTAGATTGAAGAATCTTGCTTCCGCAGGTGTTTGAATCTTTAGCCGAATTGATTTCTGAACTGGATGTGTTATTAAGCTTTGCTGATTTGGCTTCCAGCTGCCCGACACCTTATACAAGGCCTGAAATCACTTCATCGGTATTCCATTATGTTTATTTGCAGTTTTTCATGATAGTTACAGCATCTTTTTCCTGTCATTTTGCCCATTTTTGGTGGGAAGCTCTTTCTGAGAAGTACATCTTGGCTGTAATAGGATGAAGGAGATATTATTTTAGAAGGCAGCAGACACCCTTGTGTAGAGGCACAAGACTGGGTGAATTTTATACCAAATGATTGTAAGCTTGTAAGTTTTCATGAGATCATTGATGATAAAAAAGTAGAATTTCTTCATTTTAGTTTGGGGTGAGTGTGATTTAAGCTTTTCTTTTGCATTTTTTTATCATACCAGATCAGAGAAAAAAGTTGGTTTCAAATAATAACAGGGCCTAACATGGGTGGGAAATCAACATTCATCCGCCAGGTAATTTTCTGTACCACATTACTAGAGAAATTAATTACTGGCATATTGTCCTAAGAATTCAATTGTAAGACCATATCATTCCATTTTTAGCATATTTGAATCATCATAACTGATTTGGACATTTGCTCCCCTGCTACCAGAGGTTTGGAGATTGAGTCATCATTTTCTTTCTTTTTTAGGTGGGAGTGAACATTTTGATGGCCCAAGTTGGCTGCTTTGTTCCTTGTGATAATGCCAGCATATCTGTTCGTGATTGCATTTTTGCCCGTGTTGGTGCTGGTGACTGTCAAGTGAGTTCTATACCATATAGTTTGCCCTAGTTGTGGGCACTTTTTCTTGTCAATAGTTTTGTCTGAGCCTTTTGCTCTACATGGAGCAAACCTGTCTCTAAATTACGTAATTGAGTTTAGTTCTTCGTGTATCACTTTAATATACTTTTGTTACTAGAGTGAAAAATAACACTAATGAGTGACTCTGGGTTTTGTGAAACAAACCAAAATTATTGTGGTATCTATAATGACATTAACAACTGCTAAGTCATTACTTCTGTTTGCTCTCCTTCTAGAATGTTACTCTCTTATTCTTGAGGTTCATATGAAAAGTTGTAATTTTATGTTTATTGTACAGTGTGCAATGCTACTAATTAAATGTATAATCATATCATACTATTCATTCTATTTTTTTTAAAAATCCCCCAGCTTCGAGGAGTTTCTACCTTCATGCAAGAAATGCTTGAGACTGCATCAATATTAAAAGGAGCTACAGTCAAGTCCTTGATAATCATTGATGAATTGGGACGTGGGACATCAACTTATGATGGATTTGGTTTGTTTCACAATCCAGAATTCCTTTAATGTGTTGGTTGCACAATATATTAAATCTGAATCCTATTTGTTAGAGTTCTTGTATGAACACATTAAGATCTTTATATTGTTTGCATGAAACCAAGTTATACTTTGTTGATATATGGTTGTTAGTACAAGAGTAAAATAAAATTATATGGATTATTGATTGATGTCCAAATTTTCTTTAATATGGCATACAAGGTTAACATGGTAACTGCTTTATGTCCAGTAAAACATTGTTATTTGATATGCAGGTCTTGCTTGGGCCATTTGTGAGCACATTGTTGAAGTAATCAAAGCACCTACTTTGTTTGCAACCCACTTTCATGAACTGACTGCATTATCCCTTGAAAATGCAAGTGATGATCAGCAGAAGCGAATTGTTGGTGTTGCAAACTATCATGTTAGCGCGCATATTGATGCTTCAACTCGCAAGCTAACTATGCTATACAAGGTAAACACATCCTAACATGCTTCTGCATTAGTTTGTTAGTTTATTGGGTTTGAAGTGTGTTCCTCATGCCACTTTATTGATTTTAGTGTTCAGCTCTTTTCAATATCTTTGGATGAGAATAAAAGAAAATAAAAATCCAAATTTACATTGTAGAGCTCCCATTATGTTTGTGAAGCATCAGAAGGTCAAAAGCATCATATCAATCTGAAATTGCTTCAACTTGCCCGTTTTCTTATGTCTTAGGTTGAACCAGGAGCTTGTGACCAAAGTTTTGGTATTCATGTTGCCGAGTTTGCAAATTTTCCAGAAAGTGTTGTAGCCCTAGCCAGAGAAAAGGCAGCAGAGTTGGAAGATTTTTCTCCCTCTGCACTATCCTTAACTGACACCACAAATGAGGTATAAAATTTAGCATTATATTGTGATTCATTCCCTAATTATTATAGTATGGACTCTTATTTTTAAGAGTTGCAGTAATCTTTCCTACTCATGGATCATTTTCTTCCCTTCTACATGTTTTCCTCAATTGTTGAATGAATTTGCTTTGGAGTTTGTATAGCTTTTTCTCCATCTATTATTGTTTTCAATGGAAGCAATTGTCTGACATGTGAATTTGAAAACAATGTCAGAAATAGTTGCTTCAATTCATGCGTTTTTGCAAAATTGTAATAAATAAAACTCTAGTACAAGTCTCATCATTTAAGCAAACCTATGTGGTTGAATATTCAGTTTGGTTCTAAGCGCAAGAGAGTATATGAACCCGATGAAATGTCGCAAGGCGTTACAAAGGCTCGCCAAATCCTTGAAGCGTTTGTTGATTTGCCTTTAGAAACCATGGATAAAATGCAAGCTTTGCAGGAACTAAGGAAGTTAAAAGATAATTTAGAGAAGGATGCTGAAAACTGTCGATGGCTGCAACAATTCTTGTAGCTGTTCGGAAAAGGGAGTTGCATGTTCTGAATTTTGAAGTGCTTTTTTGATGTCTTGGTGTGTCCATGGGTTGCGTTAAATATAGAACTTGGGATGGCACTTGTATGCAGGTTTTTTGGGGAGGTTACGTTTCTGAAGTTGGCCTGTATTTTTTTTTTGGTGACTTGAAGTTGGCCTGTATGAAAATAGATATGTATATTCTAATCTATGTTTTTATTTTAATTTGCGTAGTAAACTTTAGGCTTGTCTCCTAGGACCATTGAACAATATATTTAACAGCAGTTATTAATCACATTATCAGAGTATTTTTCCTGATTTCTTGTCTGAGTATGGAAATGTCACCATTATGATTTGTTAAGGATTACCCTTCTTGAGTTTAAGTAAATATTACGATTGATATAATTTTATTAGTGAAATTATATATTAATCTCGTTTAAGAGTTAGATATATTATGGTGTTTGTTTTGGTATAATGATAAATTTATAGGTACCGATACGTTTAAAATATGGATAAATAATAAACAATGGAATTTATTTTCCACATCAGTATCTATTTTTTTAAAAAATATATATTATATTACTATTTTTACTAAAACATCTTTTTAATTAAATAAAAATAAAAATTTATTTTTTTATTTAATTTTTCAAAAGTCTTAAACATCCTTACTTTATTTGATTTGATAAAAATGCTCTTTTAAATTAATCAAATTTTAAAAAAATTCAACTGATCCTAATTTTATATTTTAAAAAATTTAAACAACAAAATAAAAATATATCTGCGAAAATAAAAACAAATTTTCTCGTGTTCTTCTCTCCTCTTCGTATCTCTCTCTCTCTCTCTTCCCCTGGAGCTCGGTCTCTCTCATTTCTTTCACTGTGGCGTCGCACTAAAGCTCTCTCCCTCTCTCGTCTCCGGTCTCACAATCAAGGTCGTCGTCGCTCTTCGTGTCATCGGTCGTCACCGTCTCGTACCTAGGGATGTTAACGGGGCAGGGCGGGGGCAGGGGATGCCTCCCTACTCCCCATCCCCGCCCCCAGATTTACTCCCCATCTCCGTCTATATTCCCTGCCGTGGGAGAATATTGCTCTCCATTCCCATTTTTCACAGGGTCCCATTCCCCATCTCTCTAATAGGTTTGACTAATTATTAATTTCTATAGGAATAGAGTTGAAAGTATCCATCCTATACAAAACAGCAAGATTTTATACAAAAAGTCCAAACGTCAAGATGGTGACTTTCAAAATGATGCAATGGGAGACGTCATGGCGAGTCAGAGCACAGAGCAGTGGACGAGGTGGGAGACACGACATCAAAGAGGAGAATAGAAACGACAGAATTGTGGAAAGGAACGCTACAAATATAGAGAATGACACGGTGAGGGTGATGGAACGGTGAGGGGTGACAATACAGTGAGACGGGAGAGTGGCGAGGGGGTGGCTGCAGAGAGGTTGGATGGAGTATGGATGACGTTAGAGATCTATGAACTAAAGAAGGGTTATGCAAATGAGAATTAGGAATTTTGAGTCTCACTCTATATATATATGGCATATGAAATGACTAAAAAACATATATAAGAAATAAACTATTAAGGACAATTAAGCAAAATTAGAATTTCGGGGATTAGCGGAGACGGGCGGGAATCCCCGCTCAAGTCCCCACGCCTGCCTCGGGGGAATTTCGTCCCCATCCCCATCCCCACGGGAAAAATTTCCCACAGTCGGATCTCCATTCGAGGCAGTCCCCGCAGGGATCCCCACATCTCGGGAAATTTTGCCATCCCTACTCGCACCAAGTCGCGCTTGTGCACTATCCTTGTGCTTCATCATCATCGTCAGCCTCTCCCTTTCGGTAACTCCCTCTCTGTGATTTTAATTATTAAAACATTGTTGTGATTTTTGTAATTAATGTAACTTGGTTTGATTTTTGTGATTTTATATTAGTTGCTAATTTTGACAAAATGAAAAACTTAAGCATCAATTTTATATTAGTTGTTAATTTCTGTACAATCACCACCATGCTAAGCCCAGAGGGAAGCTTGTGGAAGATACGAGACTACCCTTCTTCAGCTCAAAAGAGACCCTCAACTTGTTCTTGTTGCTGAGAACAGCCACCACAGGCTTCCAAGAAGAAATTGTGGCGGCATTTAAGTTGGAAGAAGAAAAATGGTGATTGTGGAACCCAGAAACAGAAACACCCAACATTGACATTATTGCCATGCTTCTCTACTGTTTGACTTTTTATCCTTTCTTCAACCTTCATATCTTTTAATTCCTTCAATCTTATCAATATTTTGTTTCCTTGTTGAAAACAACATTTTCCTCCATGGTGGACGGGAAGAATGAAGAGATGTCTATTTTCGAGCTATCTGGTGGGGCAAGGATTCACTATATTTTCCAATCCATCTTTGTGAATAGTTTAGAGGTATAATATGACATTTACATATGGCATAAAGCTCTAATAGAAAATGAGATATAGGAATAAAGTGACACAAATACGAGGATATGGATATTTATATGTTTTATGGCACCACATGACAAATAAGTACGAAATTAACTTAAAAACATAAATCTGAAGTTAGTTAGTTATTATAAAAATGTTTGTATTTGTGTAGATACTATTTTCAATTTATCTATCTTCCTTTACTTCATCATCTCTTCTTTTGATGATGCAGCAAGCTATGGCAATGCAACCGATGCAATTCCAGTAAGTTTTGCTTATGCAACAAACTATGACTACACAGTAGGCTGCCAATAAAACCGCTACCATGAAGTCTGCAATAGAGTTAGCGGTAGCCCGAACTGCTGAAATAAGTAAGAAACT
Source organism: Arachis duranensis (assembly GCF_000817695.3). NCBI lineage: Eukaryota > Viridiplantae > Streptophyta > Magnoliopsida > Fabales > Fabaceae > Arachis > Arachis duranensis. The sequence goes on along the minus strand of NC_029772.3, from coordinate 101,912,932 downwards.
AAAAGCTGATGGACCTAAAATTGAAGAGAAAGAAACAAAATAGAAATCTAGGCTTGTTTACTTTGTCAATTTTTCCTAGTGTAATTGTTCTACCGGTGCTTTTTGACTATTCATTTTTAATGTTTTTATTGTTGCAACTAATTCATTTTAGGGTGCCCTACATAAGTATCATGAACCCATTAGAATAATACTTGAAATAGATTTATAAGTTTGGTAAAAGTGCCTGGAGTTTCTGTCATTTTAATGTTTTAGGAGAAAAAAAATCATAATCTTGTCTCCATTTTAAAAGTTTCCATTCGGTGGTATATGTTTTACCGTATTTAAACATTTAAACATTTTGAGTTTAGTGTGAGTGCAATGCATCCTTTGCTTTTTTATCTTTATATAGGTTGAGTAGTATATCTTTTTATTGTGAATATGCATTCTCATCAATTTTAAGACTTTGTTTGGATATAGAAAAGAAAATAGAAGGAAAGAAAATGAGTGGAAAGAAAATAGAAAGAAAAGTAGAGTTATTTGTATGTTATTTGGATTAAAAGAAAATGGATGGAAAGAAAATTTTTTTTTGTTTAGATGGAAAGAAAAGTGAGAGAAAAGAAAATCATAATAGTATAAAATTACATTAATACCCTTATATATATTATATGTAAATTATAATTTATTAATGATAAGGGATAAATATGTAATTTTATTCATATTGCTCCCATTTCTCTTCATTCTCTTCTCATTTGTGAAGAGAAAATAATTTAATGGGTCTATTTTTTTCCCTCTCTATTTTCTCTTCTCATCCAAACAATAAAAAATTTACTTTTTCATTCATTTTCTTTCCTCCCATTTTCTTTTCCTTCAAAATCTCTCAATCCAAATAATGTGTAAGAGTTCTCCCTTCAATGCGTGCAATTACTGTGCATAGTGTTTTAAAATTGTTGCATGTTGATCTGTCTTTAAAATAGATGGCTGAATGACTCTGGAACAAGCAAAGTTTAGATTGCGGTGACAAAATCTTGTTTGTATATTATTTCTTTTTGTCCTTCATTTTCGTATGCTACAAAAATCTTTAATTCGTTAATTCAAGCTTGTAGCTGATGTGTGTTTTTAAGATAAACAAAATAGGCCTTTTTTTATTCCATATCATTTTTCAATGACTCATGATTTCACAATTTAAAACCTTATTCACCAACAAGAAGCTAATAACTACATTGGGTATGCTTTTGAAGTTAAACAACTTGAAGTTCAACCTTGCATTCTTAAACAGAGGAGTAAGACAACCAGAAAAAGCAATAATCAGGAGTAATTTGCAGGATTATTATTACGATGAAGAACACGATTATGAAGCTTTGAGACGATTCAAATCGCCAGGATATGAGAATGAGGCATGGCTCTTACATTGAGAGTGAAACAAAAATACTGGAATTTGTGGTTCCTAGTAAGCTCCATGGAATTGGTTCACAAAAATTGTTTAATGTTGTTGAGTGTTTGCTTTCCCAAGTTATGTTTGAAGTATTGTCTTTTGTTTTATATTTTATCTGATAAATAATGGGCATTTATGCTCTGAATCCTAATCTGTTGATTTCAGAATGAAACCTGAATCCTAAATAATATAATATTTACTAGAATACATTATAAAGTATAATTAATTTGTCTCTCTGTGCATCGCACGGGTCTCACTCTAGTTGATATTGAAGGCAAATGTTAGAATGGAAAATATAGTAGTTTCACTGTTAATGTTACTTCTAAATTTTAACTTTGGTTATCTCATGTATCTCTGATTTTTGTTGAAAACAGTTCCTGTTTTCCATAATCGTTGATATTTTTTCGTTGAACAAAATGATTCAATTATTTATTAATTCTTAATGAAGTAGTTTGGGTGTAAAGTGAAGCCTTCATTTATTCAGATATGTGTGACTTCAGATTTTAAATTGATAAGATTCATAAATTTTATCTCTATTGAAATGTGTTTTATCTTTGCTAGTAAGTTTTAATATTATTCCAAATATGAGGACTTGCCTATTTTACAACACAGAAGTGGTTCTAGACTTCTAAGGAGTGGTTCTAGACTTCTAGGAATAGAAATGCTAGAGTGAAAATTAAGTTTCATCTAAATTCAAATATAATTAAACTAAAGACATAAACATGAATTTAAAAAAAAAAGTCCATAGAAAATATAGTGCATAATTATTTTTTTAAGTAAAAGAGAAAAAAGTAACTCCTCTTAGTATAAACCAAAGATGACTACATGACAATTACGAATTTTTAATTTTTATTTGAATCTTTTTGTTTATGCTTATTGTAATTCCTAGTAGCAGAATCAATGACATTATGCAGCATCAAATTGTGGGGCCTTAGAATCAAATCCAATGCAATTTGCATCCTTGTACCATCATTAACTTAAAAAATATAAATATATTAGGTTACCAACAAAACCATACACATTAGTAAATGAGGTACTATTTTTTTTAAGCAAAAGAAATTACATTTATTGTATAACTATACGTCTTTCTGTAGTTTGTCATTCAGGTTGTCACCCATACCCTATAATCATTATTGTATTAAATAAGACGTGATTAGCTTATACAGATAAACAATTCAAAGAGAAAAACACAAATACAAATATTCCTTATGACCTAGGAGCTTGTTCTCCTATTTCTAGCGTATTCACAAATGTAAATCATGTATCTTTGGCCTAAATAGAGTGTTGTATTTATAGAATGAGTCATACTTGAGCATATCTTTCAGATATTTTGCCTATTCATATAGGAAAAAAATTAAACAAAGAATGATATTTGAAACTTTTAAAAAAAATGTCATAAAAGAGAAAATGAAAAAAGTTAATTTACCAGCTTTACAATACTCGATCTCTTTTCCTCTTTATTTGAAACAATCAGAAGGGAGTCTAGCATAATTGTTTGATGATTACACAAATAAAAAACAACCAAATACCAATACGTGTTGTTCTCGTTAATAGGTAAAAAGAATCTAGTACCAACTTTCACGTTAAATGAATATTATTAGATATTTAGATATAAAAACTTTTAAAATAAAAAGTCTAGATTAGTTCATGAAAATAAAGGCCATTAAACAATGAAAAAAATATAATAAATCATAAAACTTTTTTAGATCTTCATCAACTTTTTTCATGAATTCTTTTTTATAATATTTTAACAAAATTTTAATTTTAGTCTCACACTCCAGTATAAATTGCTGAAATTAATAGTTAGGGATTGAGTCAGTGACACCAATTATACAATAAGATAAAATAAATAAAAACTGTAACAAACCTGAAAAAGACATGACATACCAAAAACACAGTTAGCAAATACCAGTGTGATTGACATCCTAATCCTTTCTCCTGCACGGTTAGCATAGTAGCCACCAAATCCAACACCTATGTGGTAATTAATAAATTTATTAAGAATTGAAAGTATGCTAGAGTAAGTAACTTAATTATGCACTTACATCCCCATGCACCCATTCTTTGGAAATTAATGACTTGAAGTTGTCACGAGTTCCTCTAAATTTGTTTGTTGTCGTCAATATCTCATCACTACAAACATGAAACACATTAATATTGTACTATATTTTAAAGCTTTAATAGATAGATAATAAGATATGTAACCTTCTTTTATTTGGTGTAAATACGTAGGTTGCCATTTTTGATATCTAAGTCATACAAATCCATGTATGCAAGAGGCTTAAATAAAACCGGGATCCACTGCAAAATAAAAAAATTGGTAAGATTACTAAGCTATGTAACCTTAGATGATCGACGCGAATTCTTGTGATATGCAAATTTACAGATGGCCATTTAATTTTCTGTTTATTGTGCTCGGCCTTTTTGTTGTTTAGGGTATGCATGCTAATAGAATTTTCACTTGGTGTACTCTTTTTTAAGAATGCTTTTTGCTCCTCGGTTAGAGAATTGTGTGAGGACTTAAATGCATTTTTTTTTTGAAAATTTATCTTTAATGGAGACAGTATTCACACCAACCATTTTTTCAGACAAATGTGGATTCCAGACAATTCTTCTCTTGGCCGCAAATACCTTCTTATCATATACACTTGTATGCTTTGATGCTTTCTTATTTGTACCAGAGTCATACTGATGATGTTGTGGAGACTTTAGCAGTTTAAGAATTTCATCTGTATGTCTAGAATTAGTAGATTGAAAATGATACAAGAGAGTAGGAGGCCAAAAATTTGTGATAGTTGGACCTACGATAAATAATGGTGAGAATAGGGTGTATAGCGATGGATGCATGGGTGTCGGAGATTGGTTAGAATATACTACAATAGTATAAAAATCGTGGTATATAGAATAGAAATATTGGGGTATGTGAGGTATATAGTTGTAGTACGGATTATGTAAGAGTTGATTATCAATAACATTAATGTTAACCTCTCTTGTGTCTCTTTTTTTCTCGCTATGTTGAGATGGTCCGGATGATTCTCACTTACCCAGCCATGTCAAGCACCCAAGCATATATGCAACACAATTCAAATTATAATTTGAATATAATTTGCTAATGACATGTTGAGCAGTATCTATATGTTAGAATAAAATTTTGTTGGTTCCTTCTTTATTATTAAAAAATTATCTTTTAAAAAGATTTTATTATTTTATATTTATATCATACAATATAATTACATGGTATGTGCATCTTTTATGATTGTAATTTGAAAAGATTTACTATTCAAAGTAGATATTATTATTCAAACTTATTTTTTTATGAGATAATAAATATATAATTTTTAATAATAAATATATATTTTTTAAAAAATAATTTTGAATTGAAAAGTTATTATTTTTATTTAGACAACAGTAAATATTATAGTACCAACTTATACTCTACATGATAATATAATTCATAATATTTAATAATAAATATATAATTTTTTTTAAAGATCATATATTACCGAAAATTTGTAATTTTTATTTAAAAATTCAAAGTATATATATTTATTCAAATTTATTATTCCACGTGAAAATAAATACATAATATTTAACAACAAATATATAATTTTTTTTAAAATCATATATTGTTGTAAACTTATTATTTTATTTAAAAATTATTCATAATAGATATTATTATTTAAATTTATTATTCAACGTGATAATAAATATATCATATTTAATAATAAATCTTTTTTTAAATAATATATAACTGGAAACTTATTATTTTCATTTACACATGATTTAAAATAGATATTATTTTTCTAAGTTATTCTAACTTATTACTCTACGTAATATTAGCATTTAAACTTGTAATATTTACTTACATGTAATATTGATTTTGGCCGAATATATGATTTACTTATAAATAATATAATTTATGTGATTCATGTTGGTTATAAATTAATTAGATTGTTAACAATAAGATTGAATTTGTATTTGATATAGATTTACCTTAAATTGATATATAATAATAACTCTCTTTTATTATTATTATGTATTTTTTCTCAAACACATAACATTACAAGTTAATTACAATGGTAAAAATGCGTAAAAATAATCGAGCTGCTTCTGTTGTGGCAAGTTTTGTTCCTAACATGAAGATCTGTCAAGAACCAACTAAAATTTTGATCAAGTGCGTACTAATTATTTTTTTTAATTGTTCTTGTTTCATAAATTTATTCTCATTGGTCTTCTGTTATTTTTTGATAATGAATTTATTTATTCACATCTTTGATTAAAAGAATAAAATAGGAATTATGTTGCAATGTTTTTAATTAAGAGTTATAAAGAACTCTCTTAAAGTAAACCTGCGTTTTGGGCCAAGAAAAGAAAGAGGAGAGAATAGCCTAACGTTTAGGATTTTTCACTCATTCCTCTCTCACTCTCCGCAATAGTCACCACAGTAGATAATTGACAGTACCCTAATATGGTCTTCATTTCTCACCGAATAGAATATGGTCTTCATTCCTCTAGTACCTCACCAAACTTCACCCGAATAGGGTTTCTCTCACCTCAGAGCTAAAAGAGTCAAACCCAGCAATAATACTTCTCCTACTCAGGGGCTCTCCTTCAGAGTTTTTGTTAAGCGTAATATCAATAAATATTTCTCTTTAGATGCTTTCATCAATTCGAAATTTAGTATTTCATATGTCTAATAATGTGTTTCTTTAGATGCATCCATCAATTCTGATAATTGATGATATATTTTATTATAATGTTACATATAGTTACAGTAAAGTTGAATTTGTAATTTGATGAATGATTTGTTATGCTTTGGATTTAGTTGTTTATTGTAAATTTTGATTTGTCATTTCATAAATATTTCATTATTTTCTTTATTTTAACATCCTTGTTAATTTTTTTTTATGTTACAGTGAACCCAATCTATTATTGAAGGATAAAGTGACTATAGACTCACTAACTTATTCTGTTGAATTATTGACTCAAGTAGTCATATCTTTTATTCAACGGTTGAAAAATAATATCAGCTTCCCCTCTAAAGTGTTTAAGGTCTTAACCAACAAAGTAGTGCATCGAATAATCCATTGTTGCTATGCTCTATTGATAAGGCAAAGGCGAATTTCTACATTGCTAAAAAAAGAGAACATACTCACTTGCTTCAATCACTACTCGTAGATTAGAGCTACCTATTATGAGTACTAAGTAATAGGTAGTTTTTGCAGCATACTTGTATTGTAATCTATTGATAGATAAGTAAATAAACTCAATAAGAGTATTATTTTTTAACGGTGTTGTGGATTTGTTTAGCTATTTTTATTTATGTTAATTTATCTTTGGCAGCTCTAAAGAGGACATAGTATTTTTAGGACTTACAACTCACAGAAATGTATTCAGGAGCTTGATGCCAAGAAAGTCAATTAATTCTCTTGTGCTAGACTTAGTAGCAGATATGATGAAGACAGAGTTGACTAGAGAAAGTGGTTATTGGTTTTTACCTACAACTTTTGCGGTAAGTATATAGGAGTGTATATTAAAATAATATTAGTAGTTGTTATTTCTATTGCGCATATAAATCATAAAAATAAAGGCCATTAAAAAATGAAAAAAAACAATAATTTGTAAACCTATTTTAGATCTTCATCAACTTTTTTTATGAATTCTTTTTGATAATATTTCAACAAAACTTAAATTTTGGTATCACATTCTAGTATGAATTGCTAAAATTAATAGTTAGAAACTAAGTCAGTGATACCAATTATACAATAAGATAAAATAAATAAAAACTGCAACAAGTCTGAAAAAGACATGACATATCGAAAACACAGCTAACAAATACCAGTGTGTTTGACGTCCTAATCCTTTCTCCTGCACGGTTAGCATAGTAGCCACCAACTTCAATAGCTATTTGGTAATTAATAAATTTATAAAGAATTGAAAGTATGCTAGAGTTAGTAACTTAATTATGCACTTACATCCCCATGCACCCATTCTTTAGGAATTAATGACTTAAAGTTGTCATGAGTTCTGCTACATTTGTTTGTTGTCGTCAATACCTCATCACTACAAACATGAAACACATTAATATTATAGCATTTTTTAAAGCTCTAATAGATAGATAATAAGATATGCAACCTTCTTTTATTTGGTGCAAACACGAAGGATGACATTTTAATATGTAAGTATTTCAAATCCATGTATGCCGGAGGCTTAAATAAAATTGGGATCCACTGCAAAATAAAAAAAATTGGTGAGATTACTAAGATATGTAACCTTAGATGATCGATGCGAATTCTTGTGATATGCAAACTTACAGAGATGGCCATTCAATTCTTTTTTTATTGTGCTTGCCCTTTTTGTTGTTTAGGGTATGCATGCTAATAGAATATCCACTTGGTGTACTTTTTTTCAAGAGTGCTTTTTGCTCTTCGGTTAGAGATTTGTGTGAGGTCTTCAGTGTGGTCTTTTTATTTTTTGAAAATTTGTCTTTAATGGAGACAATATTTACACCAACCATATTTCAGATAAATTTGGATTCCAAACAATTCTTTTCTTGGCCGCAGATACCTTCTTATTACGTACACTTGTATGCTTTGATGCTTTTTTATTTATACCAGAGTTAGACTGATGATGTTGTGGAGACTTTAGCAGTTTAATAATTTCATCTATATCTCTTGGATTAGTAGATTAAAAATGATACAAGAGAATAGGAAGCCAAAAATTTGTGACAATTGGACCTACGATAAATGATGGTGGAAATATATTGTATAACAATGGATGCATGGGTGTCGGAGATTAGCTAGAATATACTGCAGCAGTATTAAAACCGTGGTATAAAAAATAAAAATATTGGGGTATGTGAGGTATATGGTTGAAGTATGGATTATGTAAGAGTTGGTTATCAATAACATTAATGTTAACCTCTCTTGTGTCTCTTTTTTTCTCGCTATGTTGAGGTAGTCTGGATGATTCTCGCATACCCATGTCAAGCACACAAGCATATATGTAACACAATTTAAATTATAATGTAAATATAATTTGCTAATGACGTATTGAGCAGTGTCTTTATATATAGAATAAAATTTTGTTTGTTCCTTCTTTATTATCGAAAAATTATCATTTGAAAAGATTTTATTATTTTATATTTATATCATATAATATAATTACAAGGTATGTGCATCTTTTATGATTGTAATTTAAAAAGATTTACTATTCAAAATAGATATTATTATTCAAACTTATTATTTTATGTGATAATAAATATATAATTTTCAATAATAAATATATTTTTTTGAAAAATAATTTTGAATTGGAAAGTTATTATTTTTATTTAGACAACATTCATAATAGATATTTTAGTACCAACTTATACTCTACGTGATAATATAATTCATAATATTTAATAATAAATACATAATTTTTTTAAAGATCATATATTACCAAAATTTTGTTATTTTTATTTAAGAATTCATAGTATATATATTTATTCAAATTTATTATTTCACGTGATAATAAATACATAATATTTAATAATAATTATATAAATTTTTTAAAATCATATATTATTGTAAACTTATTATTTTATTAAAAATTTTTTTATAATATAGATATTATTATTCTAACTTATTACTCTACCTAATATTAACATTTAAACTTGTAATATTTACTTACATATAATATTGTTTTTGGCTGAATATATGATTTACTTATAAATAATATAATTTGTATGATTCATGTTGGTTATGAATTAATTAGATTGTCAACAAACAATTAGATTGAATTTGTATTTAATATAGATTTACCTTAAATTGATATATAATAACAACTATCTTTTTATCATTATTATGTATTTTTTCTCAAACACATAACATTACAAGCTAATTATAATGGTAAAAATGTATAAAAATAATTGAGTTGCTTCTGTTGAGGCAAGTTCTATTCCTAACATGAAAATCTGTCAAGAACCAACTGAAATTTTGAACAAATACGTACTAATTATTTTTTTATTGTTCTTATTTCATAAATTTATTCTTATTGGTCTTCTATTATTTTTTTATAATAGGTCTATTTATTCGCATCTTCGATTAAAAGAATAAAATAGGAATTATGTTGCAATGTTTTTAATTTAGAGTTATAAAGAACTCTCTTAAAATTTTGATAAATATCACATTATAATCTTTATTTTAACATTCTTGTTAACATTTTTTTATGTTATAGTGAACCCAATCCATCATTGAAGGACAAAATGACTTTAGACTTGTTAGTTAATTCTGTCAAATAATTGACTCAAATAGTCCAATTTGTTGTTCAGCGGTTGAAAAATAATGTCAGCTACCCCTCTAAGGTGTTTAAGGTTTTTGGTTCCAATTCTAAGACTCTTAACCAACAAAGTAGTATGTCGAATAATCTATTGTTGCTATGCTCTACTGAGAAGGCAAAGACGGATCTGTCCATGGCTAAAAAAAAGAGAACAGACTCACTTGCTTCAATCAATATTCCTGGATTAGAGCTACTTATTGTGAGTACTAAGTAATAAGTAGTTTATTATTATTATTATTATTATTATTATTATTATTATTATTATTATTTCCATTGCAGCATACTTGTATGGCAATCTATTGATGGATAGGGAAGTAAACTCAATATGAATATTAATTTTTAACAGTGTTGTGAACTTGTTTAGCTATTTTTATTTATGTTAATTTATCTTTGGCAGCTATGAGGAGGATATAGTATTTTTAGGGCTTACAGCTCGCAGAAATGTATTCAGGAGCTTGATGCCAGAAAAACCACTTGATTCTCTTCTACTAGACTTAGTAGCAGATATGATGAAGAAAGAGATGACCAGAGAAAATGGTTATTGCCTTTTACCTACAACTTTTGTGATAAGTATATAGGAGTATATATTAAAATAATATTGGTAGTTGTTATTTGTATTGCGCATATAAATCATAAAAATAAAGGCCATTAAACAATGAAAAAAATACAATAAATCATAAATCTTTTTAGATCTTCATCAACTTTTTTTATAAATTATTTTTGATAATATTTCAACAAAACTTCAATTTTGGTATCACATTCCAGTGTGAATTGCTAAAATTAATAGTTAGGGACTAAGTCAGTGACACCAATTATACGATAAGATAAAATAAACAAAAACTGTAACAATCCTAAAAAAGACATGGCATACCCAAACCATAGTTGGTAAATACCAGTGTGTTTGACATCCTAATCATTTCTCTTGCACGGTTAGCACAGTAGCTACCAAATCCAACACATATGTGGTAATTAATAAATTTATTAAGAATTGATAGTATGCTAGAGTTAGTAACTTAATTATGCACATACATCCCCATGCACCCATTCTTTGGGAATTAATGACTCGAAGTTGTCACGAGTTTCGCTAAATTTGTTTGTTGTCCTCGAAACACATTGATATTGTACTTTTTTTTAAAGCTTTAATAGATAGATAATAAAATATGTAACTTTCTTTTATTTGGTGAAAACACGTAGGTTTCCATTTTAATATCTAAGTGATCCAAATCCATGTATGCAGGAGGATTAAATAAAACCGGGATCCACTGCAATATAAAAAAATTGGTGAGATTACTAAGTTATGTAACCTTAGAAGATCGACGTGAATTCTTGTGATATTCAAACTTAAAGATGGCCATTTAATTCTCTGTTTATTGTGCTCGACCTTTTTGTTGTTTAGGGTATGCATGCTAATAGAATATTCACATGGTGAAGTCTTTTTTAAGAGTGCTTTTTACTCCTCGGTTAGAGATTTGTGTGAGGTCTTCATTGTAGTTTTTTTATTTTTTGAAAATTTATCTTTATTGGAGACAGTATTCTCACCAACCATATTTTCAGACAAATATGGATACCTGACAATTCTTCTCGTGGCCACAGATACCATCTTATCACATACATTTGTATGCTTTGATACTTTCTTATTTGTATCAGAATCAGACTGATGATGTTGTGGAGATTTTAGCAGTTTAAGAATTTCATCTGTATCTCTAGGATTAGTATATTGAAAATAATAAGAGAGAGTAGGAGGCAAAAAATTTGTGATAGTTGGATTTACGATAAATGATGGTGGGAATAGGTTGTATAACGATGGATGCATGGGTGTTGTAGATTGGTTAGAATATACTGCAGCAGTATAAAAATCGTGGTATATAGAATAGAAATATTGGGGTATGTGAGGTATATGATTGAAGTATACGGATTATGTAAGAGTTGATTATCAATAACATTAATGTTAAATCCTATTGCGTGTCTTTTTTTTCTCGCTATGTTGAGCAGTGTCTTTACATATAGAATAAAATTTTGTTTGTTGCTTCTTTATTATTGAAAAATTATCTTTTAAAAAGATTTTTTTGTTTTATATTTATATCATATAACATAATTACAAGGTATGTGCATCTTCTAGGATTGAATTTAAAAAGATTTATTATTCAAAGTTGATATTATTTTTATTTAAAAATTATTTAAAATAGATATTATTATTCAAACTTATTATTTTATTTGATA